>NW_022060774.1:0-84775 GCF_003285725.1 Scaptodrosophila lebanonensis
ACAAAATCAAACGACAATAAATTGGCACTTATTTAATATTAGTACGACATGCGATTTATATTTGTGTTAATTATGCTCAACTATCTACCGTATTATATTATTGTCACGTATGTGCCAAAGGTTGAAAGTTGAAGGCCGAAATAAGCATTTCGCTGGTTAAATTTCACTTTCAAACTTTAGCACAGTACCTGTGAAGTCGACTTTGGCTCAGGAACTTCCCTTTGGTCGACTTGACTCATCCTCCAAATCCAGTTGACGTGGCAGGAACACAACACAATCCCCAGTGCAGCAACAACAACCGACCGACGCGGTTCCGCACAAATTAAAGTTTTTATTTAAAAAAAAACAAGCAAGTCCCTGCTCGGGCGCCAATGAATATTTATATGAGTTTATATAAATTATTTAAACAAAGGAAATGGGACGCTTGCTTTTATTAACTTTTATATTTAAATTTACAAAACGATTCGGCGACAATTGTGCTTGTATTTAGCTCGGTTTTACAACTAGCTTCAAAATTCGGCTTACATGTTAAAGTAAGCCTAAGGCGCCGAAAAAAAGCGCGAGGCGACGTCCGCAAACGGCCGCTCTCGCGCTCTCTTTTCGCCCTAAACTAAATTTCAAATATTTCTCTTAAACTATCCTAATCTAAAACAGCATCTGCGCCAACACCCGGCCCCCTTGGAGGGACATCGTCCTTCAACGGACAATGGCGCCAGCCGGTGAATCGCCCTTCGGAAATTGCCGCTACTCGTGGCGACGTCGGCCACCCGCACCTTCCCGTCTGTCCCGGCGTGAGTTGTGGTGACCGTGGCCAATTACCCACTTTTGTGGCGGCACGTTGTCTTCGGCCACCACGACGAGTTGTCCCACGACGACGTTTGGTTTCCTCCTGGAACCACTTCGCTCACACCTGGAGGCTCGAAATGTACTCCCGGGACCATCGCTGCCAAAACCTGTGCTTGAGACACGAGGTATTGCGCCATCGCCTTAAGCAGGTTTGGCTGTCTATTTCTATGGAGCTGGAGTCGCCAGAAGAGGCCGCGCCCGATTAGAAAGTGGCCCGGGTTAGCGCCTTCAGAGTGTTCCGAGCTCTTCTGCGGTCAGGAGCGCATTGCCCACCGTCCGTAGGAACAGGTGCTTTGCAGACTTGACACCTGCCTCCCATAGATCGACGAAGTGAGGTGCTCTGGGTGGTATGTACGCAAACTCGCATCCTTTTCTTGATGCGAATTCGCGTACGCCTTCCGCCTCCTTCTCCCATCTCGCTCGGAACTCCTGCAGCTTCCTGTCGGTTCGCACGAAGTTCGTTGCGTTTGTCGCAGTAAACTTTGCGAGGGACGCCTCTCCTGCCGACGAACCTTTCAAAAGCCAAGACAAAGCATCAGTGTTTAGATCTGACACAAGCTCTAAGTGAACCGCTTTCGAGGCAAAACAAACGAAAAGAGCCACGTACGACTTGTACGGTGGCTTGCCACGGATGCGGAGCGTTGTGATTATAGGGCCACAAAAATCACACCACATACTTCGAACGGGTGGAATGGCTGGAGCCTGTCTGCCGGAAGATTTCCCATTACTTGGCTTCATTTGAAGCAGAGGATGCACGAACGTACTGTTCGGCGACACACTTCCTGAGCGTTAACCAGCCAACTCGCTCACGAGCAGGCTCACCAACGATCTAGGGCCAGCATGGCAATTTGAGACATGCAATAAGATACGTACGATCTTATGAATTGCGACCTTTTAGAAAGCACCAACGGAAACTTGGCTTCATACGGGTAGGAGCATTTAATAATCTTCGGATGCGACTTGATCCAGTGGAGCGTTATTTCCGAGTCAGTCCACATAACTATCTTGTCTATGGAAAATTAAGCAACGGGCGGACTTGACGAAAAAGATCTGCGAGAAGGTGAGCTGCACACAGCTCAAGACGAGGCAAAGTTTTCGTCTTGAGTGGAGCTACTTTGGATTTTGAGGTCAAAAGTGACACTTTCCAACCATTCGCAGTCGAAACACGAACATAAATACAGGCGCCATAAGCTCGCATTGAGGCATCGGCAACGCATGTATTTGAATGGGTGACTGCGTATCTGTATGGACGAATCTAGGGACTTGAATACACAAATCTTGCAGCAACATTTTTGCTTTGGTGATCAGCAGGCAAAGAAGGCCCAGAGGATCGAAAAGCCTGGCAGTCACCGATAATATGTTCCGTTTTGTCGAGCGGAGATCTAGGAAGGAATTTTCCAACTGGAACTGAAATACATCTTCCTTCGGCAACCACATAATGCCGAGCGTTTTGGTTGGGTCTGAGTCGACTGTGGCTACTGGAATAACTGTGCTGTGCCGACAGTTCCGAGCAGTTCGAAAACCACTTTGCCAATTCGAAGCCTGCACTTTGAAGAACGTGCGACACTTCTGCTCGAAGCTTTTTTAGCTATTCAACGGTTTCAGCACCAGTTAACATATCGTCGACATAAAAGTCGCTCCGAATAACTTCAGCAGCTGTTGGATGTGAGGAACGGACCATTTCACTCAGCCTTGTTAAACCCGCACCGCCAAGAACGGAGCTGGCGACGTGCCATACGTTACAGACGGATCTCTTCGCCACACTATGAGCTGATAGTTCCTATCTGCTTCGTGCACCATCACCTGACGGTACATTTTTTTAATGTCTGCCACTAAGGCGAACTTTCGCAAACGAAAACGAAGCAGCGTAGAATAAAGCTCCTCCGGAATTGTTGGACCGACCATTAAGTATCATTCAACGCAATCTGAGTGGACGTGCGGCAAGAGGCATCGAAAACGACACGCAACTTGGTCGACGTGCTTTGAGGCCGCAGGACACACTGATGCGGAATAAAATATGTGGAGTATCTGGAATTTTGTTGTCCGTTGAGGACATGTGACCGAGCGAAACATACTCGTCCATAAATCCAGATACATGCTTTTCATTTGAGGGTCTTTTGACAACCACCTTTCAAGCGACAAAAAACGACGTTTCGCAATTTCATACGACGAGCCAAGATTTTTTGGGTCAGATTTAAAACGTAACCGTACCTGAAATCGACCAGACGACAAGATTTTTGTATTATCAACAAAGTGTTGTTCACAAAGCTGTTGCTCAGGTGAGAGAACTTTCGAATTATTAGGCAAGTCCTCAATGGACCAAAACTTTTGTATCGTTGAGTCTATCGAAAGTAATTGTTCTTCTTGGAAACTTAAATTCACTGCTCCTTCTATACTCGTTGTAGTTGAGTAGAGCATCTGCCTGACACTATCCAGCCGAGAAGCGTTTTTTTGTAATGTGGGAGACTCAGGGCCTTGCTTTATTGGCCTACCGACAATAAGTCGAAGAATGACTCTGCTCCAATTAGCATATCAATTATGGAATTGAGGATCGGCCAATTGAATATTTTGGGGACCCTCCACCCGCTGGTGTTCACCGCTTGATCGGGATGATAACCAGAAATCGATCCCAAGATCCAAAAATCTGCGGAAAACTCGCTACAATTGACACGCGACTTCACCACTGTATGAATTCTTTTCTTGGCACGCGCATTTGTGTCTCCAATGCCGCGCAAGACCATACACGTATCCTCTCGTCTGAGCTGTAGCTTTTGAGCTAGATCCTCAGTCACAAAGTTGACTTGTGACCCAGAATCTAACAATGCTCTTGCTAAAAAACGAATCGCCACTTTTCGTTTTAACGCTCACGACTGCTGTTGCAAGAACCACTCTATCCGAAGTAGTCGCATGCATGGCATGCGAAGTGGAAGAGCTATCTTGAAGATGTGGTGGCTGAGAGGGTGGTGGTAACGCAAGATTTGTGCTAGCAGTATAAATATGTAGCAGTGTGTGATGAGAACGTTGGCACACGCTACATTTCTTTGCCTTACACTTCGCTACTGTGTGGCCTCGTCGAAGACAGTTTATGCACAAAGGCGCACCTTTAGCGAAGTCAAACCTTTGCTGCACTGACAAGGCAACATATGCCTGGCAATTGCCAATCGAATGGTCAGCTGAATTGCAAAACTGACAAAGGTTATTCTGTTCTTTTTGGCAGCAACGAACGAATGATTTATCCTGCTAACATTTTTTACTTTTTGAGTCTGAGTGTTATTGCTCGACTGGCTGCCCTTCGCTTGAGCTTTACTAGCTTCTTCAGCAACAATATGCTGGTAGCGCCTATTAAGAGCAGTCTCACAATCTCGCCATAGTGGGAGCGTTGTGTAGTCGAGCTGCTCTTCCCACTTCTTTTTTGTGGTAGGATCGACTTTGCCCATAACTAAATAAATTTAAATGGCATTAGCGATTTTCTTGTCGTCACCAATTGACAGAAGTGAGTCATAGGTGGCCGACACTGTGTCGATCAGGCTTCTCAAAGCTGACGCAGATGGCTGGGAAATCTTTTTGCAGATTGAAAAGTGTCGATATGTTATCGAAAAATATTAGGCAGTCATTATCGTACACCCGCTTTAGACTTTCAATGGCTTTGCTATAATTGTCTTCCGTCACTTGGAAGGCGCGAACTGTGCCTAAAGCGTCACCAGCCAAACATGATATTAAGTGATTGAATTTTTCAATATCATGCAGTGTGTCATCATTGTGAACAAAAGTTTCAAAAAGACTCATGAAATTTTTAAATTCAGAATGCTTACCGCTAAAAGTTGGAAGAGCGACCGCTCGCAATCGACACCTTGGCTTTTTTGAAGTAGGCGGTGCAATACCGTTTGCCGAACTTGAATTGTCGATGCTTTTTCTTCTTAGTTTTTCCAGCTGGCATTTTAATAAGGATTTGGTCATAATGCAAGTTTCTTCCAACTCTTCACGGTAGTCATCCTCTGTATCTTTTGCTTCAATTTTGCTTTGCAATATATTTGCAGTTTCTATATGAGTTGTTAGAAGCTCTAACCTGCATTCTAACTCGATTGGCTCTAACGAAATCGAGCCTTCTTTTAATTGCCGTTTCATACGACATATACTCCTCATACAGCCCTCGCGCTTCCTTTAAAGTTCTTCGATCAAGTCCTTACTCATGTTTATTTAAGGTTTTAAACTTTGATCGAACGAAAATTGTCGAGTGACAACGAGAAATCGAAAATAAATGCTGTTCTCAGCAAGTGTAGGGGAGCGCAACAGATGGTCGTCTAGCAGTGCGAACGAAAACGAGAATAACTGCAGTTAACTGACTGACTGGCAATACTTTTGGAAGCAACAGCAGCGAAAGTGGCGACAAACGAAAAGAATAATTCTAATACAAATGCCTTGTGTGCGTTAGCAGAACAGCTAATTCTTATGCATGTATTATGCGAAGCGCAGGCAAACAAAGATGCAGCAGCTTAAGCGCGAACACGACAGCAATGTATTAGCTAAGTTATGTATGCGAGTATGTCGGTATATATGTACATATGTAACAACGACAACGGCGAATTTGATGAACCAACGAGAGCAAGCAACAAACGAAAACTGCCGACGGTTGGCTGAGATTGACGTGGGGGGGATGCCGTATGTAAAAGTGGCTATGTATATTTATGTATGTATGTATGTATTACAAAATCAAACGACAATAAATTGGCACTTAAATAATTGCTATAGCGGTTCACTTATTTAATATTAGTACGACATGCGATTTATATTTGTGTTAATTATGCTCAACTATCTACCGTATTATATTATGGTCACGTATGTGCCAAAGGTTGAAAGTTGAAGGCCGAAATAAGCAATTCGCTGGTTAAATTTCACTTTCAAACTTTAGCACAGTACCTGTGAAGTCGACTTTGGCTCAGAACTTCCCTTTGGTCGACTTGACTCATCCTCCAAATCCAGTTGACGTGGCACCAACACAACACAATCCCCAGTGCAGCAACACACACGACCGACGCGGTTCCGCACAAATTAAAGTTTTTAATTCTCGGTTTTACAACTATCTTCGGTTTGCTACAACTAGCTTCAAATTCGGCTTACATGTTAAAGTAAGCCTAAGGCGGCGAAAAAAATGCGCGAGGCGACGTCCGCAAACGGCCGCTCTCGCGCTCTCTTTTCGCCCTAAACTAAAATTCAAATATTTCTCTTAAACTATCCTAATCTAAAACAGCATCTGCGCCAACACCGGCCCCCTTGGAGGGACAATCGTCCTTCAACGGACAATGGCGCCAGCCGGTGAATCGCCCTTCGGAAATTGCCGCTACTCGTGGCGACGTCGGCCACCCGCACCTTCCCGTCTGTCCCGGCGTGACCGTGCCAATTACCCACTTTTGTGGCGGCACGTTGTCTCGGCCACCACGACGAGTTGGTCCCACGACGACGTTGGTTCCTCCTGGAACCACTTCGCTCGCACCTGGAGGCTCGAAATGTACTCCCGGGACCATCGCTGCCAAAACCTGTGCTTGAGACACGAGGTATTGCGCCATCGCCTTAAGCAGTTTGGCTGTCTATTTCTATGGAGCTGGAGTCGCCAGAAGAGGCCCGCCCGATTAGAAAGTGGCCCGGGTTAGCGCCTTCAGGAGTGTTCCGAGCTCTTCTGCGGTCAGGAGCGCATTGCCCACCGTCCGTAGGAACAGGTGCTTTGCAGACTTGACACCTGCCTCCCATAGATCGACGAAGTGAGGTGCTCTGGGTGGTATGTACGCAAACTCGCATCCTTTTCTTGATGCGAATTCGCGTACGCCTTCCGCCTCCTTCTCCCATCTCGCTCGGAACTCCTGCAGCTTCCTGTCGGCTCCCACGAAGTTCGTTGCGTTGTCGCAGTAAACTTTACGAGGGACGCCTCTCCTGCCGACGAACCCTTCAAAGCCAGAGAAAAGCATCAGTGGTTAGATCTGACACAAGCTCTAAGTGAACCGCTTTCGAGGCAAAACAAACGAAAAGAGCCAAGTACGACTTGTACGGTGGCTTGCCACGGATGCGGAGCGTTGTGATTATAGGGCCACAAAAATCAACACCACATACTTCGAACGGGTGGAAATGGGCTGGAGCCTGTCTGCCGGAAGATTTCCCATTACTTGGCTTCCATTTGAAGCAGAGGATGCACGAACGTACTGTTTCGGCGACACACTTCCTGAGCGTTAACCAGCCAACTCGCTCACGAAAGCAGGCTCACCAAACGATCTAAAGGGGGGCCAGCATGGCAATTTGAGACATGCAAAATAGATACGTACGATCTTATGAATTGCGACCTTTTAGAAAGAACAACGAAACTTGGCTTCATACGGGATAGGAGCATTTAATAATCTTCGGATGCGACTTGATCCAGTGAGCGTTATTTCCGAGTCATCCACATAACTATCTTGTCTATTGAAAATTAAGCAACGGTCGGACTTGACGAAAAAGATCTGCGAGAAAGGTGAGGCTGCACACAGCTCAAGACGAGGCAACGTTTTCGTCTTGAGTGGAGCTACTTTGGATTTTGAGGTCAAAAGTTGACACTTTCCAAACCATTCGCCGTCGAAAACACGAACATAAATACGGCGCCATAAGCTCGCATTGAGGCATCGGCAAACGCATGTAATTTGAATGGGTTGACTGCGTATCTGTATGGACGAATCTAGGGACTTGAATACACAAATCTTTGCAGGCAACATTTTTTGCTTTGGTGATCAGCAGGCAAAGAAGGCCCAGAGGATCGAAAAGCCTGGCAAGTCACCGATAATATGTTCCGTTTTGTCGAGCGGGAGATCTAGGAAGGAATTTTTTCCAACTGGAACTGAAATACATCTTCCTTCGGCAACCACTAATGCCGAGCGTTTTGGTTGGGTCTGAGTCGACTGTGGCTAACTGGAATAACTGTGCTGTGCCGACAGTTCCGAGCAGTTCGAAAACCACTTTGCCAATTCGAAGCCTGCACTTGAAGAACGTGCGACACTTCTGCTCGAAGCTTTTTTAGCTATTCAACGGTTTCAGCACCAGTTAACATATCGTCGACATAAAAGTCGCTCCGAAATAACTTCAGCAGCTGTTGGATGTGAGGAACGGACCATTTCCACTCAGCCTTGTTAACACCGCACCGCCAAGAACGGAGCTGGCGACGTGCCATACGTTACAGACGGATTCTCTTCGCCACACTATGAGCTGATAGTTCCTATCTGCTTCGTGCACCATCACCTGACGGTACATTTTTTAATGTCTGCCACTAGGCGAACTTCGCAAACGAAAACGAAGCAGCGTAGAATAAAGCTCCTCCGGAATTGTTTGGACCGACCATTAAGGTAATCATTCAACGCCATCTGAAGTGGACGTGCGGCAAGAGGCATCCGAAACGACACGCAACTTGGTCGACGTGCTTTGAGGCCGCAGGACACACTGATGCGGAATAAAATAGTGTGGAGTAATCTGGAATTTTGTTGTCCGTTGAGGACATGTGACCGAGCGAAACTACTCGTTCCAGTAAATTCCAGATCATGCTTTTCATTTGAGGGTCTTTTGACAACCACCTTTCAAGCGACAAAAACGACGTTTCGCAATTTCATACGACGAGCCAAGATTTTTTGGTCAGATTTAAAACGTAAACCGTACCTGAAATCGACCAGACGACAAGATTTTTGTATTATCAACAAAGTGTTGTTCACAAAGCTTGCTCAGGTGAGAGAACTTTCGATTATTAGGCAAGTCCTCAATGGACCAAAACTTTTGTATCGTTGAGTCTATCGAAAGTAATTGTTCTTCTTGGAAACTTAAATTCACTGCTCCTTCTATACTCGTTGTATGGTTGAGTAGAGCATCTGCCTGACCACTATCCAGCCGAGAAGCGTTTTTGTAATGTGGGAGACTCAGGGGCCTTGCTTTATTTGGCCTACCGACAATAAGTCGAAGAATGACTCTGCTCCAATTAGCATATCAATTATGGAATTGAGGATCGGCCAATTGAATATTTTTGGGGACCCTCCACCCGCTGGTGTTCACCGCTTGATCGGGATGATAACCAGAAATCGATCCCAAGATCCAAAAATCTGCGGAAAACTCGCTACAATTGACACGCGACTTCACCACTGTATGAATTCTTTTCTTGGCACGCGCATTTGTGTCTCCAATGCCGCGCAAGACCATACACGTATCCTCTCGTCTGAGCTGTAGCTTTTGAGCTAGATCCTCAGTCACAAAGTTGACTTGTGACCCAGAATCTAACAATGCTCTTGCTAAAACGAAATCGCCACTTTTCGTTTTAACGCTCACGACTGCTGTTGCAAGAACCACTCTATCCGAAGTAGTCGCATGCATGGCATGCGAAGTGGAAGAGCTATCTTGAAGATGTGGTGGCTGAGAGGGTGGTGGTAACGCAAGATTTGTGCTAGCAGTATAAATATGTAGCAGTGTGTGATGAGAACGTTGGCACACGCTACATTTCTTTGCCTTACACTTCGCTACTGTGTGGCCTCGTCGAAGACAGTTTATGCACAAAGGCGCACCTTTAGCGAAGTCAAACCTTTGCTGCACTGACAAGGCAACATATGCCTGGCAATTGCCAATCGAATGGTCAGCTGAATTGCAAAACTGACAAAGGTTATTCTGTTCGTTTTGGCAGCAACGAACGAATGATTTATCCTGCTAACATTTTTTACTTTTTGAGTCTGAGTGTTATTGCTCGACTGGCTGCCCTTCGCTTGAGCTTTACTAGCTTCTTCAGCAACAATATGCTGGTAGCGCCTATTAAGAGCAGTCTCACAATCTCGCCATAGTGGGAGCGTTGTGTAGTCGAGCTGCTCTTCCCACTTCTTTTTTGTGGTAGGATCGACTTTGCCCATAACTAAATAAATTTAAATGGCATTAGCGATTTTCTTGTCGTCACCAATTGACAGAAGTGAGTCATAGGTGGCCGACACTGTGTCGATCAGGCTTCTCAAAGCTGACGCAGATGGCTGGGAAATCTTTTGCAGATTGAAAAGTGTCGATATGTTATCGAAAAATATTAGGCAGTCATTATCGTACACCCGCTTTAGACTTTCAATGGCTTTGCTATAATTGTCTTCCGTCACTTGGAAGGCGCGAACTGTGCCTAAAGCGTCACCAGCCAAACATGATATTAAGTGATTGAATTTTTCAATATCATGCAGTGTGTCATCATTGTGAACAAAAGTTTCAAAAAGACTCATGAAATTTTTAAATTCAGAATGCTTACCGCTAAAAGTTGGAAGAGCGACCGCTCGCAATCGACACCTTGGCTTTTTTGAAGTAGGGCGGTGCAATACCGTTTGCCGAACTTGAATTGTCGATGCTTTTTCTTCTTAGTTTTTCCAGCTGGCATTTTAATAAGGGATTTGGTCATAATGCAAGTTTCTTCCAACTCTTCACGGTAGTCATCCTCTGTATCTTTTGCTTCAATTTTGCTTTGCAATATATTTGCAGTTTCTATATGAGTTGTTAGAAGCTCTAACCTGCATTCTAACTCGATTGGCTCTAACGAAATCGAGCCTTCTTTTAATTGCCGTTTCATACGACATATACTCCTCATACAGCCCTCGCGCTTCCTTTAAAGTTCTTCGATCAAGTCCTTACTCATGTTTATTTAAGGTTTTAAACTTTGATCGAACGAAAATTGTCGAGTGACAAACGAGAAATCGAAAATAATATGCTGTTCTCAGCAAGTGTAGGGGAGCGCAACAGATGGTCGTCTAGCAGTGCGAACGAAAACGAGAATAACTGCAGTTAACTGACTGACTGGCAATACTTTTGGAAGCAACAGCGAAAGTGGCGACAAACGAAAAGAATAATTCTAATACAAATGCCTTGTGTGCGTTAGCAGAACAGCTAATTCTTATGCATGTATTATGCGAAGCGCAGGCAAACAAAGATGCAGCAGCTTAAGCGCGAACACGACAGCAATGTATTAGCTAAGTTATGTATGCGAGTATGTCGGTATATATGTACATATGTAACAACGACAACGGCGAATTTGATGAGACCAACGAGAGCAAGCAACAAACGAAAACTGCCGACGGTTGGCTGAGATTGACGTGGGGGGGGATGCCGTATGTAAAAGTGGCTATGTATATTTATGTATGTATGTATGTATTACAAAATCAAACGACAATAAATTGGCACTTTAATAATTGCCTATAGCGGTTCACTTTTATTTAATATTAGTACGACATGCGATTTATATTTGTGTTAATTATGCTCAACTATCTACCGTATTATATTATGGTCACGTATGTGCCAAAGGTTGAAAGTTGAAGGCCGAAATAAGCAATTCGCTGGTTAAATTTCACTTTCAAACTTTAGCACAGTACCTGTGAAGTCGACTTTGGCTCAGGAACTTCCCTTTGGTCGACTTGACTCATCCTCCAAATCCAGTTGACGTGGCACCAACACAACACAATCCCCAGTGCAGCAACAACAACACGACCGACGCGGTTCCGCACAAATTAAAGTTTTTAATTCTCGGTTTTACAACTATCTTCGGTTTTACAACTAGCTTCAAAATTCGGCTTACATGTTAAAGTAAGCCTAAGGCGGCGAAAAAAATGCGCGAGGCGACGTCCGCAAACGGCCGCTCTCGCGCTCTCTTTTCGCCCTAAACTAAAATTCAAATATTTCTCTTAAACTATCCTAATCTAAAACAGCATCTGCGCCAACACCGGCCCCCTTGGAGGGACATCGTCCTTCAACGGACAATGGCGCCAGCCGGTGAATCGCCCTTCGGAAATTGCCGCTACTCGTGGCGACGTCGGCCACCCGCACCTTCCCGTCTGTCCCGGCGTGACCGTGCCAATTACCCACTTTTGTGGCGGCACGTTGTCTTCGGCCACCACGACGAGTTGTCCCACGACGACGTTGGTTTCCTCCTGGAACCACTTCGCTCGCACCTGGAGGCTCGAAATGTACTCCCGGGACCATCGCTGCCAAAACCTGTGCTTGAGACACGAGGTATTGCGCCATCGCCTTAAGCAGGTTTGGCTGTCTATTTCTATGGAGCTGGAGTCGCCAGAAGAGGCCGCCCGATTAGAAAGTGGCCCGGGGTTAGCGCCTTCAGGAGTGTTCCGAGCTCTTCTGCGGTCAGGAGCGCATTGCCCACCGTCCGTAGGAACAGGTGCTTTGCAGACTTGACACCTGCCTCCCATAGATCGACGAAGTGAGGTGCTCTGGGTGGTATGTACGCAAACTCGCATCCTTTTCTTGATGCGAATTCGCGTACGCCTTCCGCCTCCTTCTCCCATCTCGCTCGGAACTCCTGCAGCTTCCTGTCGGCTCCCACGAAGTTCGTTGCGTTGTCGCAGTAAACTTTACGAGGGACGCCTCTCCTGCCGACGAACCCTTCAAAAGCCAAGAGAAAGCATCAGTGGTTAGATCTGACACAAGCTCTAAGTGAACCGCTTTCGAGGCAAAACAAACGAAAAGAGCCAAGTACGACTTGTACGGTGGCTTGCCACGGATGCGGAGCGTTGTGATTATAGGGCCACAAAAATCAACACCACATACTTCGAACGGGTGGAATGGCTGGAGCCTGTCTGCCGGAAGATTTCCCATTACTTGGCTTCCATTTGAAGCAGAGGATGCACGAACGTACTGTTCGGCGACACACTTCCTGAGCGTTAACCAGCCAAACTCGCTCACGAAGCAGGCTCACCAACGATCTAGGGCCAGCATGGCAATTTGAGACATGCAAATAAGATACGTACGATCTTATGAATTGCGACCTTTTAGAAAGCAACAACGGAAACTTGGCTTCATACGGGATAGGAGCATTTAATAATCTTCGGATGCGACTTGATCCAGTGGAGCGTTATTTCCGAGTCAGTCCACATAACTATCTTGTCTATTGGAAAATTAAGCAACGGGCGGACTTGACGAAAAAGATCTGCGAGAAGGTGAGCTGCACACAGCTCAAGACGAGGCAAAGTTTTCGTCTTGAGTGGAGCTACTTTGGATTTTGAGGTCAAAAGTGACACTTTCCAACCATTCGCAGTCGAAACACGAACATAAATACAGGCGCCATAAGCTCGCATTGAGGCATCGGCAAACGCATGTATTTGAATGGGTGACTGCGTATCTGTATGGACGAATCTAGGGACTTGAATACACAAATCTTGCAGCAACATTTTTGCTTTGGTGATCAGCAGGCAAAGAAGGCCCAGAGGATCGAAAAGCCTGGCAGTCACCGATAATATGTTCCGTTTTGTCGAGCGGAGATCTAGGAAGGAATTTTCCAACTGGAACTGAAATACATCTTCCTTCGGCAACCACATAATGCCGAGCGTTTTGGTTGGGTCTGAGTCGACTGTGGCTACTGGAATAACTGTGCTGTGCCGACAGTTCCGAGCAGTTCGAAAACCACTTTGCCAATTCGAAGCCTGCACTTTGAAGAACGTGCGACACTTCTGCTCGAAGCTTTTTTAGCTATTCAACGGTTTCAGCACCAGTTAACATATCGTCGACATAAAAGTCGCTCCGAATAACTTCAGCAGCTGTTGGATGTGAGGAACGGACCATTTCACTCAGCCTTGTTAAACACCGCACCGCCAAGAACGGAGCTGGCGACGTGCCATACGTTACAGACGGATCTCTTCGCCACACTATGAGCTGATAGTTCCTATCTGCTTCGTGCACCATCACCTGACGGTACATTTTTTTAATGTCTGCCACTAAGGCGAACTTTCGCAAACGAAAACGAAGCAGCGTAGAATAAAGCTCCTCCGGAATTGTTGGACCGACCATTAAGGTATCATTCAACGCAATCTGAGTGGACGTGCGGCAAGAGGCATCGAAAACGACACGCAACTTGGTCGACGTGCTTTGAGGCCGCAGGACACACTGATGCGGAATAAAATAGTGTGGAGTATCTGGAATTTTGTTGTCCGTTGAGGACATGTGACCGAGCGAAACATACTCGTCCATAAATTCCAGATACATGCTTTTCATTTGAGGGTCTTTTGACAACCACCTTTCAAGCGACAAAAAACGACGTTTCGCAATTTCATACGACGAGCCAAGATTTTTTGGGTCAGATTTAAAACGTAACCGTACCTGAAATCGACCAGACGACAAGATTTTTGTATTATCAACAAAGTGTTGTTCACAAAGCTGTTGCTCAGGTGAGAGAACTTTCGAATTATTAGGCAAGTCCTCAATGGACCAAAACTTTTGTATCGTTGAGTCTATCGAAAGTAATTGTTCTTCTTGGAAACTTAAATTCACTGCTCCTTCTATACTCGTTGTAGGTTGAGTAGAGCATCTGCCTGACACTATCCAGCCGAGAAGCGTTTTTTGTAATGTGGGAGACTCAGGGCCTTGCTTTATTTGGCCTACCGACAATAAGTCGAAGAATGACTCTGCTCCAATTAGCATATCAATTATGGAATTGAGGATCGGCCAATTGAATATTTTTGGGGACCCTCCACCCGCTGGTGTTCACCGCTTGATCGGGATGATAACCAGAAATCGATCCCAAGATCCAAAAATCTGCGGAAAACTCGCTACAATTGACACGCGACTTCACCACTGTATGAATTCTTTTCTTGGCACGCGCATTTGTGTCTCCAATGCCGCGCAAGACCATACACGTATCCTCTCGTCTGAGCTGTAGCTTTTGAGCTAGATCCTCAGTCACAAAGTTGACTTGTGACCCAGAATCTAACAATGCTCTTGCTAAAACGAAATCGCCACTTTTCGTTTTAACGCTCACGACTGCTGTTGCAAGAACCACTCTATCCGAAGTAGTCGCATGCATGGCATGCGAAGTGGAAGAGCTATCTTGAAGATGTGGTGGCTGAGAGGGTGGTGGTAACGCAAGATTTGTGCTAGCAGTATAAATATGTAGCAGTGTGTGATGAGAACGTTGGCACACGCTACATTTCTTTGCCTTACACTTCGCTACTGTGTGGCCTCGTCGAAGACAGTTTATGCACAAAGGCGCACCTTTAGCGAAGTCAAACCTTTGCTGCACTGACAAGGCAACATATGCCTGGCAATTGCCAATCGAATGGTCAGCTGAATTGCAAAACTGACAAAGGTTATTCTGTTCGTTTTTGGCAGCAACGAACGAATGATTTATCCTGCTAACATTTTTTACTTTTTGAGTCTGAGTGTTATTGCTCGACTGGCTGCCCTTCGCTTGAGCTTTACTAGCTTCTTCAGCAACAATATGCTGGTAGCGCCTATTAAGAGCAGTCTCACAATCTCGCCATAGTGGGAGCGTTGTGTAGTCGAGCTGCTCTTCCCACTTCTTTTTTGTGGTAGGATCGACTTTGCCCATAACTAAATAAATTTAAATGGCATTAGCGATTTTCTTGTCGTCACCAATTGACAGAAGTGAGTCATAGGTGGCCGACACTGTGTCGATCAGGCTTCTCAAAGCTGACGCAGATGGCTGGGAAATCTTTTGCAGATTGAAAAGTGTCGATATGTTATCGAAAAATATTAGGCAGTCATTATCGTACACCCGCTTTAGACTTTCAATGGCTTTGCTATAATTGTCTTCCGTCACTTGGAAGGCGCGAACTGTGCCTAAAGCGTCACCAGCCAAACATGATATTAAGTGATTGAATTTTTCAATATCATGCAGTGTGTCATCATTGTGAACAAAAGTTTCAAAAAGACTCATGAAATTTTTAAATTCAGAATGCTTACCGCTAAAAGTTGGAAGAGCGACCGCTCGCAATCGACACCTTGGCTTTTTTGAAGTAGGCGGTGCAATACCGTTTGCCGAACTTGAATTGTCGATGCTTTTTCTTCTTAGTTTTTCCAGCTGGCATTTTAATAAGGATTTGGTCATAATGCAAGTTTCTTCCAACTCTTCACGGTAGTCATCCTCTGTATCTTTTGCTTCAATTTTGCTTTGCAATATATTTGCAGTTTCTATATGAGTTGTTAGAAGCTCTAACCTGCATTCTAACTCGATTGGCTCTAACGAAATCGAGCCTTCTTTTAATTGCCGTTTCATACGACATATACTCCTCATACAGCCCTCGCGCTTCCTTTAAAGTTATTCGATCAAGTCCTTACTCATGTTTATTTAAGGTTTTAAACTTTGATCGAACGAAAATTGTCGAGTGACAAACGAGAAATCGAAAATAATATGCTGTTCTCAGCAAGTGTAGGGGAGCGCAACAGATGGTCGTCTAGCAGTGCGAACGAAAACGAGAATAACTGCAGTTAACTGACTGACTGGCAATACTTTTGGAAGCAACAGCGAAAGTGGCGACAAACGAAAAGAATAATTCTAATACAAATGCCTTGTGTGCGTTAGCAGAACAGCTAATTCTTATGCATGTATTATGCGAAGCGCAGGCAAACAAAGATGCAGCAGCTTAAGCGCGAACACGACAGCAATGTATTAGCTAAGTTATGTATGCGAGTATGTCGGTATATATGTACATATGTAACAACGACAACGGCGAATTTGATGAGACCAACGAGAGCAAGCAACAAACGAAAACTGCCGACGGTTGGCTGAGATTGACGTGGGGGGGGATGCCGTATGTAAAAGTGGCTATGTATATTTATGTATGTATGTATGTATAACAAAATCAAACGACAATAAATTGGCACTTTAAATAATTGCCTATAGCGGTTCACTTTTATTTAATATTAGTACGACATGCGATTTATATTTGTGTTAATTATGCTCAACTATCTACCGTATTATATTATGGTCACGTATGTGCCAAAGGTTGAAAGTTGAAGGCCGAAATAAGCAATTCGCTGGTTAAATTTCACTTTCAAACTTTAGCACAGTACCTGTGAAGTCGACTTTGGCTCAGGAACTTCCCTTTGGTAGACTTGACTCATCCTCCAAATCCAGTTGACGTGGCACCAACACAACACAATCCCCAGTGCAGCAACAACAACACGACCGACGCGGTTCCGCACAAATTAAAGTTTTTAATTTAAAAAAAAACAAGCAAGTCCCTGCTCGGGCGCCAATGAATATTTATATGAGTTTATATAAATTATTTAAACAAAGGAAATGGGACGCTTGCTTTTATTTTAACTTTTATATTTAAATTTACAAAACGATTCGGCGACAATTGTGCTTGTATTTAGCTCGGTTTTACAACTAGCTTCAAAATTCGGCTTACATGTTAAAGTAAGCCTAAGGCGGCGAAAAAAATGCGCGAGGCGACGTCCGCAAACGGCCGCTCTCGCGCTCTCTTTTCGCCCTAAACTAAAATTCAAATATTTCTCTTAAACTATCCTAATCTAAAACAGCATCTGCGCCAACACCGGCCCCCTTGGAGGGACATCGTCCTTCAACGGACAATGGCGCCAGCCGGTGAATCGCCCTTCGGAAATTGCCGCTACTCGTGGCGACGTCGGCCACCCGCACCTTCCCGTCTGTCCCGGCGTGACCGTGCCAATTACCCACTTTTGTGGCGGCACGTTGTCTTCGGCCACCACGACGAGTTGTCCCACGACGACGTTGGTTTCCTCCTGGAACCACTTCGCTCGCACCTGGAGGCTCGAAATGTACTCCCGGGACCATCGCTGCCAAAACCTGTGCTTGAGACACGAGGTATTGCGCCATCGCCTTAAGCAGGTTTGGCTGTCTATTTCTATGGAGCTGGAGTCGCCAGAAGAGGCCGCCCGATTAGAAAGTGGCCCGGGGTTAGCGCCTTCAGGAGTGTTCCGAGCTCTTCTGCGGTCAGGAGCGCATTGCCCACCGTCCGTAGGAACAGGTGCTTTGCAGACTTGACACCTGCCTCCCATAGATCGACGAAGTGAGGTGCTCTGGGTGGTATGTACGCAAACTCGCATCCTTTTCTTGATGCGAATTCGCGTACGCCTTCCGCCTCCTTCTCCCATCTCGCTCGGAACTCCTGCAGCTTCCTGTCGGCTCCCACGAAGTTCGTTGCGTTGTCGCAGTAAACTTTGCGAGGGACGCCTCTCCTGCCGACGAACCCTTCAAAAGCCAAGAGAAAAGCATCAGTGGTTAGATCTGACACAAGCTCTAAGTGAACCGCTTTCGAGGCAAAACAAACGAAAAGAGCCAAGTACGACTTGTACGGTGGCTTGCCACGGATGCGGAGCGTTGTGATTATAGGGCCACAAAAATCAACACCACATACTTCGAACGGGTGGAATGGCTGGAGCCTGTCTGAGAGGATGCACGAACGTACTGTTCGGCGACACACTTCCTGAGCGTTAACCAGCCAAACTCGCTCACGAAGCAGGCTCACCAACGATCTAGGGCCAGCATGGCAATTTGAGACATGCAAATAAGATACGTACGATCTTATGAATTGCGACCTTTTAGAAAGCAACAACGGAAACTTGGCTTCATACGGGATAGGAGCATTTAATAATCTTCGGATGCGACTTGATCCAGTGGAGCGTTATTTCCGAGTCAGTCCACATAACTATCTTGTCTATTGGAAAATTAAGCAACGGGCGGACTTGACGAAAAAGATCTGCGAGAAGGTGAGCTGCACACAGCTCAAGACGAGGCAAAGTTTTCGTCTTGAGTGGAGCTACTTTGGATTTTGAGGTCAAAAGTGACACTTTCCAACCATTCGCAGTCGAAACACGAACATAAATACAGGCGCCATAAGCTCGCATTGAGGCATCGGCGAACGCATGTATTTGAATGGGTGACTGCGTATCTGTATGGACGAATCTAGGGACTTGAATACACAAATCTTGCAGCAACATTTTTGCTTTGGTGATCAGCAGGCAAAGAAGGCCCAGAGGATCAAAAAGCCTGGCAGTCACCGATAATATGTTCCGTTTTGTCGAGCGGAGATCTAGGAAGGAATTTTCCAACTGGAACTGAAATACATCTTCCTTCGGCAACCACATAATGCCGAGCGTTTTGGTTGGGTCTGAGTCGACTGTGGCTACTGGAATAACTGTGCTATCAAATGCCGACAGTTCCGAGCAGTTCGAAAACCACTTTGCCAATTCGAAGCCTGCACTTTGAAGAACGTGCGACACTTCTGCTCGAAGCTTTTTTAGCTATTCAACGGTTTCAGCACCAGTTAACATATCGTCGACATAAAAGTCGCTCCGAATAACTTCAGCAGCTGTTGGATGTGAGGAACGGACCATTTCACTCAGCCTTGTTAAACACCGCACCGCCAAGAACGGAGCTGGCGACGTGCCATACGTTACAGTATTTAACCTGAAGATTTTCAAAGACTCAGACGGATCTCTTCGCCACACTATGAGCTGATAGTTCCTATCTGCTTCGTGCACCATCACCTGACGGTACATTTTTTTAATGTCTGCCACTAAGGCGAACTTTCGCAAACGAAAACGAAGCAGCGTAGAATAAAGCTCCTCCGGAATTGTTGGACCGACCATTAAGGTATCATTCAACGCAATCTGAGTGGACGTGCGGCAAGAGGCATCGAAAACGACACGCAACTTGGTCGACGTGCTTTGAGGCCGCAGGACACACTGATGCGGAATAAAATAGTGTGGAGTATCTGGAATTTTGTTGTCCGTTGAGGACATGTGACCGAGCGAAACATACTCGTCCATAAATTCCAGATACATGCTTTTCATTTGAGGGTCTTTTGACAACCACCTTTCAAGCGACAAAAAACGACGTTTCGCAATTTCATACGACGAGCCAAGATTTTTTGGGTCAGATTTAAAACGTAACCGTACCTGAAATCGACCAGACGACAAGATTTTTGTATTATCAACAAAGTGTTGTTCACAAAGCTGTTGCTCAGGTGAGAGAACTTTCGAATTATTAGGCAAGTCCTCAATGGACCAAAACTTTTGTATCGTTGAGTCTATCGAAAGTAATTGTTCTTCTTGGAAACTTAAATTCACTGCTCCTTCTATACTCGTTGTAGGTTGAGTAGAGCATCTGCCTGACACTATCCAGCCGAGAAGCGTTTTTTGTAATGTGGGAGACTCAGGGCCTTGCTTTATTTGGCCTACCGACAATAAGTCGAAGAATGACTCTGCTCCAATTAGCATATCAATTATGGAATTGAGGATCGGCCAATTGAATATTTTTGGGGACCCTCCACCCGCTGGTGTTCACCGCTTGATCGGGATGATAACCAGAAATCGATCCCAAGATCCAAAAATCTGCGGAAAACTCGCTACAATTGACACGCGACTTCACCACTGTATGAATTCTTTTCTTGGCACGCGCATTTGTGTCTCCAATGCCGCGCAAGACCATACACGTATCCTCTCGTCTGAGCTGTAGCTTTTGAGCTAGATCCTCAGTCACAAAGTTGACTTGTGACCCAGAATCTAACAATGCTCTTGCTAAAACGAAATCGCCACTTTTCGTTTTAACGCTCACGACTGCTGTTGCAAGAACCACTCTATCCGAAGTAGTCGCATGCATGGCATGCGAAGTGGAAGAGCTATCTTGAAGATGTGGTGGCTGAGAGGGTGGTGGTAACGCAAGATTTGTGCTAGCAGTATAAATATGTAGCAGTGTGTGATGAGAACGTTGGCACACGCTACATTTCTTTGCCTTACACTTCGCTACTGTGTGGCCTCGTCGAAGACAGTTTATGCACAAAGGCGCACCTTTAGCGAAGTCAAACCTTTGCTGCACTGACAAGGCAACATATGCCTGGCAATTGCCAATCGAATGGTCAGCTGAATTGCAAAACTGACAAAGGTTATTCTGTTCGTTTTTGGCAGCAACGAACGAATGATTTATCCTGCTAACATTTTTTACTTTTTGAGTCTGAGTGTTATTGCTCGACTGGCTGCCCTTCGCTTGAGCTTTACTAGCTTCTTCAGCAACAATATGCTGGTAGCGCCTATTAAGAGCAGTCTCACAATCTCGCCATAGTGGGAGCGTTGTGTAGTCGAGCTGCTCTTCCCACTTCTTTTTTGTGGTAGGATCGACTTTGCCCATAACTAAATAAATTTAAATGGCATTAGCGATTTTCTTGTCGTCACCAATTGACAGAAGTGAGTCATAGGTGGCCGACACTGTGTCGATCAGGCTTCTCAAAGCTGACGCAGATGGCTGGGAAATCTTTTGCAGATTGAAAAGTGTCGATATGTTATCGAAAAATATTAGGCAGTCATTATCGTACACCCGCTTTAGACTTTCAATGGCTTTGCTATAATTGTCTTCCGTCACTTGGAAGGCGCGAACTGTGCCTAAAGCGTCACCAGCCAAACATGATATTAAGTGATTGAATTTTTCAATATCATGCAGTGTGTCATCATTGTGAACAAAAGTTTCAAAAAGACTCATGTAATTTTTAAATTCAGAATGCTTACCGCTAAAAGTTGGAAGAGCGACCGCTCGCAATCGACACCTTGGCTTTTTTGAAGTAGGCGGTGCAATACCGTTTGCCGAACTTGAATTGTCGATGCTTTTTCTTCTTAGTTTTTCCAGCTGGCATTTTAATAAGGATTTGGTCATAATGCAAGTTTTCTTCCAACTCTTCACGGTAGTCATCCTCTGTATCTTTTACTTCAATTTTGCTTTGCAATATATTTGCAGTTTCTATATGAGTTGTTAGAAGCTCTAACCTGCATTCTAACTCGATTGGCTCTAACGAAATCGAGCCTTCTTTTAATTGCCGTTTCATACGACATATACTCCTCATACAGCCCTCGCGCTTCCTTTAAAGTTATTCGATCAAGTCCTTACTCATGTTTATTTAAGGTTTTAAACTTTGATCGAACGAAAATTGTCGAGTGACAAACGAGAAATCGAAAATAATATGCTGTTCTCAGCAAGTGTAGGGGAGCGCAACAGATGGTCGTCTAGCAGTGCGAACGAAAACGAGAATAACTGCAGTTAACTGACTGACTGGCAATACTTTTGGAAGCAACAGCGAAAGTGGCGACAAACGAAAAGAATAATTCTAATACAAATGCCTTGTGTGCGTTAGCAGAACAGCTAATTCTTATGCATGTATTATGCGAAGCGCAGGCAAACAAAGATGCAGCAGCTTAAGCGCGAACATGACAGCAATGTATTAGCTAAGTTATGTATGCGAGTATGTCGGTATATATGTACATATGTAACAACGACAACGGCGAATTTGATGAGACCAACGAGAGCAAGCAACAAACGAAAACTGCCGACGGTTGGCTGAGATTGACGTGGGGGGGGATGCCGTATGTAAAAGTGGCTATGTATATTTATGTATTTATGTATAACGTTATAACAAAATCAAACGACAATAAATTGGCACTTTAAATAATTGCCTATAGCGGTTCACTTTTATTTAATATTAGTACGACATGCGATTTATATTTGTGTTAATTATGCTCAACTATCTACCGTATTATATTATGGTCACGTATGTGCCAAAGGTTGAAAGTTGAAGGCCGAAATAAGCAATTCGCTGGTTAAATTTCACTTTCAAACTTTAGCACAGTACCTGTGAAGTCGACTTTGGCTCAGGAACTTCCCTTTGGTCGACTTGACTCATCCTCCAAATCCAGTTGACGTGGCACCAACACAACACAATCCCCAGTGCAGCAACAACAACACGACCGACGCGGTTCCGCACAAATTAAAGTTTTTAATTCTCGGTTTTACAACTAGCTTCGGTTTTACAACTAGTTTCAAAATTCGGCTTACATGTTAAAGTAAGCCTAAGGCGGCGAAAAAAATGCGCGAGGCGACGTCCGCAAACGGCCGCTCTCGCGCTCTCTTTTCGCCCTAAACTAAAATTCAAATATTTCTCTTAAACTATCCTAATCTAAAACAGCATCTGCGCCAACACCGGCCCCCTTGGAGGGACATCGTCCTTCAACGGACAATGGCGCCAGCCGGTGAATCGCGTCGGTGAATCACGTCGGCCACCCGCACCTTCCCGTCTGTCCCGGCGTGACCGTGCCAATTACCCACTTTTGTGGCGGCACGTTGTCTTCGGCCACCACGACGAGTTGTCCCACGACGACGTTGGTTTCCTCCTGGAACCACTTCGCTCGCACCTGGAGGCTCGAAATGTACTCCCGGGACCATCGCTGCCAAAACCTGTGCTTGAGACACGAGGTATTGCGCCATCGCCTTAAGCAGGTTTGGCTGTCTATTTCTATGGAGCTGGAGTCGCCAGAAGAGGCCGCCCGATTAGAAAGTGGCCCGGGGTTAGCGCCTTCAGGAGTGTTCCGAGCTCTTCTGCGGTCAGGAGCGCATTGCCCACCGTCCGTAGGAACAGGTGCTTTGCAGACTTGACACCTGCCTCCCATAGATCGACGAAGTGAGGTGCTCTGGGTGGTATGTACGCAAACTCGCATCCTTTTCTTGATGCGAATTCGCGTACGCCTTCCGCCTCCTTCTCCCATCTCGCTCGGAACTCCTGCAGCTTCCTGTCGGCTCCCACGAAGTTCGTTGCGTTGTCGCAGTAAACTTTACGAGGGACGCCTCTCCTGCCGACGAACCCTTCAAAAGCCAAGAGAAAAGCATCAGTGGTTAGATCTGACACAAGCTCTAAGTGAACCGCTTTCGAGGCAAAACAAACGAAAAGAGCCACGTACGACTTGTACGGTGGCTTGCCACGGATGCGGAGCGTTGTGATTATAGGGCCACAAAAATCAACACCACATACTTCGAACGGGTGGAATGGCTGGAGCCTGTCTGCCGGAAGATTTCCCATTACTTGGCTTCCATTTGAAGCAGAGGATGCACGAACGTACTGTTCGGCGACACACTTCCTGAGCGTTAACCAGCCAAACTCGCTCACGAAGCAGGCTCACCAACGATCTAGGGCCAGCATGGCAATTTGAGACATGCAAATAAGATACGTACGATCTTATGAATTGCGACCTTTTAGAAAGCAACAACGGAAACTTGGCTTCATACGGGATAGGAGCATTTAATAATATTCCCCCTACTCTCAGCAAGGAAAACAAAAAACCGTCTTCTCTAAACTCATGTAGAAATGGACTCAGACGCTGTAAGTTAGCGTAAAGTGTTCTCTTTTTTCGAACCTTGTCGATTTCGTCACCGAACTCATTGTCCTGGATGACTTGAACAATTTTGTTGAATACCAAATTGAGTTCGCTTGGCTTGGCTATAGGATCAAAGGGCTTCGAGACCTTTCTGCACCTTTGTATAAATCGAAAAACCCAAACGAACACCCTCATCAATTTTGAATGTGACGAGTAGCTTTCGATAACTTCGAGAACATAATTGGCTTGCCGATCTGCGAGTAAAACTACAGCAGACTTACGAATTTCTAGGGCAGCTGAATTTTTAGGCGGCTCGAAGTGAGCATTCACAGGTCAATTTTCTTCCGATTCCATAAGGAAGGCTGGCCCTATAAACCAAATGGAGCTACGCAACTCGTCTACATTACATCCTCTGGACACGATGTCTGCTGGGTTGGATTTCGTTGGGATATGTCGCCACGTTGCATTCTCGGACCACTCTTGGATTTGAGAAACCCTGTTTGAAACGAAAACTGACCATGCCGACGGATGCGACTTGATCCAGTGGAGCGTTATTTCCGAGTCAGTCCACATAACTATCTTGTCTATTGGAAAATTAAGCAACGGGCGGACTTGACGAAAAAGATCTGCGAGAAGGTGAGCTGCACACAGCTCAAGACGAGGCAAAGTTTTCGTCTTGAGTGGAGCTACTTTGGATTTTGAGGTCAAAAGTGACACTTTCCAACCATTCGCAGTCGAAACACGAACATAAATACAGGCGCCATAAGCTCGCATTGAGGCATCGGCGAACGCATGTATTTGAATGGGTGACTGCGTATCTGTATGGACGAATCTAGGGACTTGAATACCGCTGAGGTTCAACAAATTCTGCTTAAATGAGTCCCAAACTGTATGAAGATTCTCAGGGATGGATTCGTCACAGTCTAGTTTTTGTAGCCACAAATCTTGCAGCAACATTTTTGCTTTGGTGATCAGCGGGCAAAGAAGGCCCAGAGGATCGAAAAGCCTGGCAGTCACCGATAATATGTTCCGTTTTGTCGAGCGGAGATCTAGGAAGGAATTTTCCAACTGGAACTGGTTATCATCCCGATCAAGCGGTGAACACCAGCGGGTGTAGGGTCACCAAAAATATTGAATATTCCATAAACCGCAAAAAATTTATATGCTAATTGGAGCAGAGTCAGTCTTCGACTTATTGTCGGTAGGCCAAATAAAGCAAGGCCCTGAGTCTCCCACATTACAAAAAACGCTTCTCGGCTGGATAGTGTCAGGCAGATGCTCTACTCAACCTACAACGAGTATAGAAGGAGCAGTGAATTTAAGTTGCCAAGAAGAACAATTACTTTCGATAGACTCAACGATACAAAAGTTTTGGTCCATTGAGGACTTGCCTAATAATTCGAAAGTTCTCTCACCTGAGCAACAGCTTTGTGAACAAAAGCAAGCGTCTCATTTCCTTTGTTTAAATAATTTATATAAACTCATATAAATTTTCAACTACTTACACCTACTTAAAACTACTCATCGGCATCGTGACGAAGCGTTGCGTAGCTGGCAGCTGTGCGTCGTTACAAAGTATAGGCATCCTTTTTAGTTGCATCGTTTAATTTTCTAGCATCCAAACAAAGACGAACTTTTTTAGGTTTTAACACAAGCCGCATTGGCGAACTCCAAGCGCTGGAAGAAGGCTCTATAACATCCAATTCTAACATGCGAATAATTTCTGCATATAACAATTTCTCGACAGCTGTGCTAACAGGGTAAAATTGGTGTTGATTTAGGCGAGTGCTACCCAAACTTTCTAAACAGTTAGGAAAAAGTCTTTTCGCCACATCCAGTTGTTGCTCTTGTATACTGGTTAGTGGATAGCAATTCGAGTCAGTAATTGTATGGTCGGTACTATTATAATTTTGCTCAAGAGTGAACAATTCGAACGAACTAATAATTTTAGGGGCCAAAGCGAAAAATCAATGCCTAAAATCAATCTATGCTTTATAGAAGGGATAACGTAAAGCTGAATTGATTTTACAGTACTTTTATATGTCTTAGTGACAGTCAAAACGCCAATGACGTCATGAGCTTTACCATCTGCAGTTCTTATATGTGATTTAATAGCTCTAACATCCGGCAAAATAGAAAAATTTTCCATAGCTAAACTCGATCCAATACAACTTACGTTCGCACCTGTATCTGACAGACCGTGCTCAGTAAATTGCAAAAATGACACTTCCGCGTAACAACGCATATCATTTTTGTGATTAATAACAGGCGCGACTAAAATATTATATTGTTTCCTAATTTGATGAAAATAGTTTTTGATCCGTTGAGTGTTTCTTGATATTACACACTTAATATCATGGACGTTTCTATTTATGACTTCTAAATAATCTCTCAGCCTCTGATGATATGGACGAAAACTTTGAGGGGCAACTGACACCTTCTTATCATCCTACGGTCGTTGTAAAACTTGTACAGGCGCAAGACATTGACATTTTCTGTTAATTTGTTGGGGACATCCGGCTGTTGTTGGCAGTTTTCAGAACGACGACGATTGCAAGATCGGCACTGTGGCTTATAAACTTTGAGAGCTCCACATCCGTAACAAAATATTTGGCGTTCTGCCAAGAAATTTTCCCATACATGGCCTTGCCCATCGCAATTCCAGCAGGTAATGTTTACATTGCGAATAGCGGCGAATTCATTATCCATATTTAAATCGATATCAGGATCAGTGTGCTCTTCTACTTCAATCTTCTCAACTGCATAACATTGACGACGCGGCATAACTGGATTTATTCTTTGTCTTCCCTGCGCGCGACAACTGAGTTCGCTTACCAGATTCCCGTGCATTTGTACAAGTCTACGTAGCTGACCGATGGAGTTAATAGGCATCAGCAATTTATGACGTATTTCTGGGAGCAAATTATTTTTGAGAATTTCAATCAATTCTTCATCCTCAAATCTCATAGAAGATTTATCAATTTACGCGATCATAGCTTCATAAAAATTCGAAAAAGTTTCATTGTGTTTCTGTTTGCGGGACCGTATTTGTTCTTTGCTGGCAAATTCTGATCGGTACTCTTTGTACTGCTATCGTAGTGAAAGGCAAAAATCTGTCCATGCAATGTGATCTACTTGCTTGTGGTATCGCCACTACCAATCCCTGGCTCTTCCTATGAACAGAATGTGCATATGCTTAAACAATGCATTTAAATCGCTATCGAGAGTTTCATCGGTAAGCGCTTTTACGCGATAAATAAACTCTTCGACACCTAAACCGACCGACGAACCATCATAGTGCAAATTCCACTTCTGTACTTCCTACAAAACAACTAAACCAAATCAAAGGCCAAATTACAGGATATGAAAACTGACGATATTAGAGATGACTTCTTCTATACCTAGTGTCTTTGCGGGATCTTATGATGGTAGTCGATCCTTGCGGTCTATACCCACCCAACCATGGAGCTCCATTGAGAGTATTGTTTATTGAGTTACCCTATAGTAAATGTTCTAGCTACTCTTATGTCCCCATGTCACCAGAAAAATAAAACTTTACCAATTCAATTTAAACAAAATTTAATAATAGGCATGAGATATTCTGCAATAACGTCTTGTTTCAACTTCAGTTTATATTATTTATTTTCACTTTATCTCAAAACTCAAAATTAGACTAATTCGTACATTTTCACTTAAAGTAAACTTAGCTAAGACCTCGTAGCTGCGCTGCCAGAAACGCCGGCAGCGGAGGGACCGCATTATATATTAGCTTATATACTTAGCGCTGTTAGCAGCGAGAGCGCGAAAGAGTATGTTATGTGCACTTGAGGTGGCTGATACTAATTGCACTGACGCTGCACTTATGTCGCCCAATGCATGCGTGATCATATTACATCGCGTCGGAATTATGCTTGGCTTTTTGAATTTATTTATTCACTGTAATAAAGTGTTACAGTGTGTGTTCTTAAGAGTGCAATGCGTACAGTGTGTACTCCTTATGTGTGCACACTACTATACATCTCCTTCCTTTTAAAAAATAACGTAATATTATGAAGTTATTTTCTAAATTATTTATATATTAATTTCATGTATATCTAATTATGAAATACTAGCAGGTCTTGCCCGTCTTTGCTGGGCTAAGTAAAGTGTGCTTATAATTATAAGTTTATTTTCTATATGATATTCTTCTTTCGGCGCTCTCTAAAATTTTTTAAAGAATTAATTTTCCAAATAGCAAATATAGTACAATAAGTACTATGTATGGTTATACCTATATACACACATATGTACATATCTTCCTTACGCACCGGGCGGTGTGTAACTGTGTGCTTATCCCCGAAAAGTCCGACGCGGGACATTTAATTTTGATTTATAAATCGGGACGTCCCGCGTTCGGCAACGCTGATAAGTACAGGGTGTATGTAATTATTGAATAACTTTGTCATTAGTGAACCGATTGACTTGAGTAGACCAGTGTTGAAAACCTCAATTCAGCACAATTTTAATCATCGCTTCATTCCGAAAAAATGCGCTGAAATAGTGAGGATTTACATTGAAAATAGTCGTTCAGTTGTGTTAACTCAACGTGCATATCGTCGAAAATATCGCGAAAAACAGGCACCATCTGACAACACTATTCGTCGTTTGTTTTCAAATTTTGTTGAGCACAGGGCAGTGGGAGATCGTCCACATATTGTTCATCAACGACCAAGACGTTCCAATGAACTGATTGAAAAGGTAAGAGAGAGTGTTGCCCAGAACCCAAATGTGTCGTATCGCCACCGTGCTCAGTATTTTAACGTCAGTGGAACCACTTTGCCGCGCATTTTAAGTGACGATTTGCATTTATTTCCGTATAAAGTGCAATTAACTCAAAGAATTTAGCCGGCAGACTGTCCACGTCGCTTGGAATACGGCCAAACAGTTGCTCGAATGGTTGACACTGAACCTGATTTTAGGAAGCAAATTTTGATGACTGACGAGGCCCATTTCACACTCTCTGGCGGCGTTAACAAGCAAATAGAGATGTCCACCTTTGGTCTCCCGAAGTTGCAGCCTTGGTTGCTGAGAAAAGACGTCTACGCCGACTGTGGCATAATTCTCGCAACCCCAGAGACAAAACTGTGTTCAACAGAGCGGCCAAAGCACTCAAAGAGCTGTTATATAATCTTCGAAAGCAATCCCTGGATCAGTTTCTTGAAGATGTGGAGCCAGGCGACCCTCAACACAACCTGTGGCGACTGACCAAGAGCGTCAAAAGACCTATAAGAAGGAAGGAGCCAGTTAAGAACGCCAACGGAGTCTGGTGTCGTTCTGACAGCGAAAGGGCAACAGCCTTTGCCGATTATCTGTTTGACGCATTCTCACCTTTCTCAAGATGCTCTCAACAGGAAGCAGACGAGGCAGCTGAATTCCTGGACGTGCCCCGCCCTGGCGCTCCCTATCCCCGCTGTCGAGCCAGATGAATTAATCTGCGAAATCGGAAAGCTCAAGGCGTCAAAATCCCCAGGATACGATGGTATCGATGTACCAGCCATTAAAGCACTTCCACCGAATGGAATCCAGCTCTTTCTCAAAATCACAAACAAATGCTTTCAACTAGGACACTTCCGCACTCAGTGGAAATGCGCTGAAATAATCGTAATTCAAAAACCTGGGAAACCTGCAGCTAATCTTACTTCATATCGCCCGATTAGCTTATTGGCGGTTCTCTCCAAAGTAGTTGAGAGATTATTTTTGCGTATAGTCCGAGCAATCCTTGAGGAGGCCAATTTGATCCCGGATCACCAGTTTGGCTTCAGAGAATGTCATGGTACACCTGAACAATGCCATAGGATTGTTGCAAACATTCTGGATGCATTCGAGGAAAAGAAATATTGCTCGGCAGTCTTCCTGGACGTCAAGCAAGCCTTTGATAGAGTATGGCACACTGGACTGCTCTACAAGCTGAAGATTGATTGCCCTATCTGCACCATACTACTTATTTCTAAAATCTTACGTCGAGGGAAGAATGTTCTTCGTGAAGTGCGGAGATGAAGGCTCGGACATTAGAGACATTATTGCCGGAGTTCTTCAGGGAAGCGTACTGGTCCCAGTCCTCTATACTCTATATACCGCTGACCTGCCTATCATATCGGATACTGACTGCCTACTACTGACTGCCACCTATGCTGACGACACGGCCTTCTTGGCAAATGATGTTTCGTCACAGACTGCCTCTGCCATCCTCCAAATGCAGCTTGACTCCATTAACGTCTGGCTAAGGAGATGGAATTTGTTGGTCAACCCCGAGAAGTCCACTCAAACCACTTTTGCCCTAAGAAGTGAAGACTGCCCCCCCGGTTCAACTGGACGGCTCAACCATCCCTAGCAGCGATACAGCCAAGTATTTGGGTCTGGTGCTAGACAGGCGACTAACCTGGAGTCCTCACCTACTCAACAAACGGTCACAGCTGAACGAAAGGCTGAAAAAGCAGCTCTGGATTGTTGGCAAAAAGTCCACCCTGAGGCTGCGCTTCAAGCTATTAATTTATAAGGCTATAATGAAACCCATGTGGACCTATGGGATTCCGATCTGGGGCACTGCCTGCCGAACCAACTGTAATATCATTCAAAAATTTAAAAACAAAGCGCTCAGAACCATCTCCAATGCGCACCCATTCCACTCAACCGTGGAGATTCAGAACGAACTCGGTGTCCCTTGGGTTCACGAGGAGATTACCTGGCTGAGCAGAGCCCACATAGAGCGACTGGACAGGCACACCAATCCCCTCGCCATTAACCTGCTTAACAACAGCAACTCCACCCATCGTCTGAGAAGATACCACCCGCTTGACCTTCCTCATCGCACAATCTAAACTTTTCATTCCATCTCTCCACAAAGCCACACACACACACAAAATCATAATGCCAATGTTCCTCCAGTATAATTTGCTAATTGTCCGTTAGGACAGATTGCAAATTTTAATCAACTGTTAATCAAAAAAAATTATTAACGTGATTATGCCAGGATAGAGTCTCATTGATGGTTATCCCTAAATTATTTGCATTCTTTACGTAATCGATGCTCATTGCTGAGTTTCAATTTCTCTAGATTGAGTGAGTTAATTTTCTTTTTATATAATACTAGGCATTTAGATTTTTTCAGATTTAACTGCAGACCATTAATTCTCGCCCATTCACTGATTTTTAACAGATCGTCATTACAGACACTAACACATTCTATTATTCCATTTAACGGACGACTAACATATAACTGTACATCATCTGCGTACATGAGAATCTCGCAATTTGACACGATACATGGAAGGTCGTTAACATAAATAGAAAACAAGTAAAACGGCTAAAGTCGGTTGTCCCGACTTTGAAATACTCTGTACACATGTTTACAATAATTATAAAAAATAAAAAAATTAAGAAAATTAAAAAAATCAACATTTTGATCGATTTTACCTTTCTCGGTATTCGAACTCACGTAAATGGTGTATAATCGCACATTTACATAGCAATTGCGTCTGTGTGTGTGTATGTATGCCTATGCGCATCAATTCGTGTCTGTGTAAACATGTGTGCAGTCAACCAAAGCACCAGCATCAACAACAGTCGCGGGCAGCGCTTGATCAGCGCTGCAGCAGCAAATTTATGGCTATAACTTCTTGTTAAATCGGTCTATCATAGTGAAACTTGGGACACATAATAACTAACTGGGGTATTTGCAAAATTTTATTTCGAAATTCCAAGAATTACGGGAGTTAAAAAAATTGCAATTTGCACGGGAGAGGGGGGAGGGAGGTAAATTCCAAAATATAAATTTTCTGCGTATTCACACAAGGCATCTTGGACTAAAATTTGGTGTTCCTAGGTCTTATAGTCTCCGAGATATAGGCGATTATACGAATGGAAAATCGGGAAAACCCCCATAGGGGGGAAGTGGGGGGGAAAATCCAAAAATAAAACAAACTCTTATAGAATACACACATAAGGCATCTTTGTGGAAAATTTGGTGTCTCTATCTCTTATAGTCTCTGAGATCCAGGTGTTCATACGGACGAACAGACGGACAGGCAGACAGACATACAGGGCTAGATCGACTCGTCTTGTCATGCTGATCAAGAATATATATACTTTGTGGGGTCTGCCACGCCTCCTTCTGCCTGTTACATTTTTCAGCTCGCGCAAACATAATATACTCTTGTACATTTCATGTACAGAGTATAATAACAGAGGCCCTAACACCGATCCCTGTGGGACACCACGTTTTATTGACATAAAAGACGACGACTACACGAGGTGAAAACTGCTTGATGGCGACCGGGTAGGTACGATTGCACTAGACTTATTGCCGAGTCAGAGAAGTTGAAGAATCTTTTCAGTTTTGTGCAAAGTATGGTATGGTTTACCGTGTCAAAAGCTTTAGAATAGTCAAGAAGTGTAAGAAAAGTTACCATACTGTTGTCGACTTACTTGCGAATGTCCTCTGTAATTACTAACAGTGATGTTATGCAGCTTCTATTCTTTTTAAAGCCCGATTGTTTGTCAGTTAATAATGAGTTTCCTACCAAGAAGCTAGTAATTTGGTTAGCCATTAGCTGTTCAAATGCTTTTGAGAAAAATGGAAGAATGGAAATTGGCCGAAATTCATTGTCTTCCTTAGGTATAGGGATTATTTTTCAGAATTTCCATTTGTACGGAAACCATGAGGTTGTAAGAATGGAGTTAAAAATATATGTAATACTAGCAGGTATTGCCCGTCATAACCCGGCTCAATATAATGTTTCCAATTGTATTTATTTTGTGTGTGCATAACCTACCCATATGTTTTCACCTTATAAGTTACCAGAAGGAAGGCATTTAAGGTATTTAAATGAACATTTTCTGTTCTTGAGAAAAAATTGTTCAGTAGTCCGTTACATTTTTGTTCTTGCCAAACTATTTCGTTAAACGAACATGACCATTATAACTAATATTTTTTAAAGCTCGTTTTCCTCCCTTTGGAGCTAGAATTTTCCAAAAGCCTTTCTTAGTATGGCCCTACACTATGATGGATACTATGAAAGGATACTTGAGTCCAAATTTCATCTTTTACCGTTTGGGCTGTGCATTGATCACCAATTAGTCAGGACAAACTGTTTTATATATAGAGATAACGCATCGTTTTAAGATAATATCCTAATTTTAAATTCACATTTGAGTCTCTTCGTGCCATATTGAGTCAATACGGTCACGCACAACCTCGGAATATGAAACACGGCACTCAATGCCATGCCGCGATGAGCCACGATCAAAAAGCACTGACAATTCTCATCTCAATTTACTAGAGTAAAACTTTCGATAGTTGAAGCCACCTATACCGCGATGAGCCACGATCAAAAAGCACTGACAATTCTCATCTCAATTTGCTAGAGTAAAACTTTCGATTGTTGAAGCCACCGATACCATAAAAATATCGAAGTTTGAATGCAATAAGCAGAATATTTAAATAATAAAATCTAATTATTTATTGAGATCAATAAGAACACATCATATACATACATACATCTGCCCGCAATGCGAAGTAGAACATGCGTAGCTCCGTTATTCGGTTTCTGCTTTACTATCGCTTACGCAATCGTTGCCTAGCGACGGTAACTGTAATCTTTTGGCGTTTTGCCTTTGCAATTAACATTAAATGGTAAAAACGAAAGAAGAAGAGCGAGCCAATGACTTGCAGTTGTTGTTGTTGTTTTTTTTTTGTATGTACATGCTACATACATATACATGGGCATACATAGACGCGAACAGTTGCTTGTTGTATGTATGTGTGAGTGTGTGTATGTGATGTCCCCAACTATTTGATATTTAATATATGGCAAGTAAGAAACATATTGCTATATTTTAATCGTTGAATGCCAATTTGTTGATATAGTTATTGAAAAATCGCTAGCTTTTTAGCGATTGCAACAAACAATATTGTAATTTAATGAGACGCGGTATTCTTTCGATTATTAGTACAGCTTTATTGGCTTGGATAATTGTACAAGCGAGGTTCACAGTGCCGATATTGCAAGACAAGTGATTTGCCTGCTGCCGCTACAAGTCAGCGGGCCGGCATAAGAAAAGGAATGAACAAAGAGAGCGCAGTAGAGAGCGCAGTACAGGGCGCGATAGAGAGCGCAAAGAAAAGGCTTAGAAGCTAAGTAGGGTGCTCCAACACTCCGGCCCCTTTGAAGGACTCCCGGTCTTTCAAATCCACACGGAGCACCGCCAACATCGTGGACTGGTCGCCTAGCAGCGCCGCTGCCTCCGACAATCCTCCTATGTGAGGAGGTCGGGGAAGAATGAACCACCAATCGATTCGTCGCTCTGCCGCATAGTCCGTCAGGGCGTCCTTTCTCCGCTCGAAAGCCGACGGCATGTCCCTCAGCAAGCCGCTTGTTCCCGCGAAGTTCGTCACGTTGTCGCTAAAGACCATTTCCGGCGGGCCGCGCTTCCCGATGAACCTTGTAAAGACGTTAAGGACAGTATCAGTGGATAAATTAGCTACCAGTTCGAGGTGAACGGCCTTCGAGGCAAAACAAACGAATACCGCTACGTAATTTGTAACGGGCGGTCTTCCGCGTATGCGATAGCTACCATGGAATGGGCCGCAAAGTTCGAGTCCACAAACCCTGAAAGGTGGACCTTCTCGAAGGCGATCACCTGGCAAATTTCTCATTATTTGCTCAACTAACTTGGGCTTGCATCGAAGGCAGTTATGTAAAACTGCTGAGCAAAACCTACGAGTATTTATCACCTAAATCTGTTGCTTTAGCAGCCCAACTAACATCTTAAATCGCCACAGCTCTTGCCACAGAGTTTTGACCGCTGTGACGATGGGGCACAAAAGTCCAAGTTGCTCAGACAAACGAGATAATATATTCCGCTTTGTCGGCTTCAACGAAGTAAAGCTATCCTCATGCAGATGATAACGAAATACATCATTATGAGGAGCCAGCATGTCGTCAACATAAGAACAATTTTTAATGACATTTAACGCGACATGGTGACATCGAGCATAAATATTTGCCAATTCAAACAACGAGCGCACAGCTAAAAATGGCGCTGATGCAGTCCAGTATGTTACAGTGTTCAACTTAAAGGACTGGAGCTCATGAGATGCGCTTTCTCGCCAGAGAATGAGCTGGTAATTTTTGTCTTTTTCAGACACGTTTATTTGCCTGTACATCTTGGAGATGTCGGCAGTAATTGCGTATTTATTCAACCGAAAATTTACAAGTGTTGAATAACGCTCCCTCTGAATAGTCAACCCAGCCATTAACGTATCGTTTAATGATAGAGCCGATGACGTCTCACTAAAAGCGTCAAATACCACACCCAATTTGGTTGTGGGACTTCCAGGCCTCAGGACACATTGATTAGGAATATAATAGTGCTACCCTGGAGGAGGAGATTCAAGGGCTGACATATGCCCAAGATCACTATAGTCTCTCATGAAATCGTGGTGCATATCATGGAGAGTTTTATCTTTTGTGAGTTTACGCTCAAGTTGTAGGAACCGCCTTTCAGCAGTTCGAAAGGAAAGGCCTAGTACAGTGGGTTCGGGTTTGAACGGAAGTTCGAATTGAAAATAACCTGTAGACAGGCGCTGTACTGATTTGGTGAAGTGAGCTTCACAGGCCTTTTGTTCAGCTGTCTGGCGCACAGCCTTCGACTCATTTGGGCTCCGATCGAGTTCCCAAAAGCGTTGAACTAAGGTGTCGAGAGAACAATCATTAACTTGAGCGGCAACGTTAACGCTGAATTGTTGAGGAGGTATTTGCCCTGTATATCTTCCAGCAACAACCCATCCCAGCAATGTCTTCTGCAACAATGGAAGACAAGAATTGAGCTCGATTTGCCCAACGCATAATAACTTGTAAAAAAGTGCAGCGCCTAGGAGAATATCAACCTTGGCTGGCTTATAGAATTCTGGGTCAGCCAACTCAAGGTTTGCGGGTATTTTCCAATTCGATGTGGGCACAAAGTTACCAGGTTGACTAGTACATATGAATTTAAGAACCCAAAAATCAGTGCCAAAGCTGTGAGAATTCAAACGAGATTGAATATCAGCTCACACCTTGTGCCTACTACCAGTAGTGGTTCCACCTGCCATTACAATACTCACAGCTGTGTCTTTACGCTTTAATCGAAGGCGCTGCGCAAGGTTCTCAGTCATGAGGTTCAACTGTGAGCCGCCATCAAGTAACACACGAGCAGGATGGTAATGGCTGAATCTATCTTTAATTTTTACGACTGCTGTGTCAAGAATTACTTGATCGGCACTTAAAACGTGATCTAAGTACAGAGTGCTGTGCAACAACGAATGGTGTGGTTTTGAACACACCCGACACTTGGAAGCCTCGCAGCTGGAAACTATATGACCCACATTCAAACAATTGAGGCACATTTTTTGAGTCTTAGCAAACTCAAATCGCTGCATAACAGATATAGAACCGAAGGAAGGGCAAGAATAAATATTGTGATCCGCAGAACTACAGTATGTGCACTTCGAGATCGGTTTTGAAGGCTTTGAAGGACCGTTTGCAAGAAAACGAAGCTTTACTATTTCTTGCAGGTTCTACTCGCGGTTTATTTGGAACCCGAGTTGTCTCTTCAGCCGCTAAATATTGGTAACGCCTCTTTAACTGCTTAGCGCAGTCATCCCAAGAAGGCAACTTGTCATAATCGAGCTGTTCCTCAAAACGAGATTTGGTTGCATGATCAACTTTGGCCATAACCATATGTATGATCATTGCATTCGAAATGTCATTTTCACTTCCCAACGAAGTTAAAGACGCATAAATGGCAGAAACAGTGTCAATGATGGACCGCAAAGTAGACGCATTAGGTTTGGTCATACTTGGGATGTCAAACAATTGCGAGATAGTGTCGAAAAATATCAAACATTTGTTGTCGTACACAGACTTGAGGCTAGCAATGGCTTTCGAGTAATTGCAGTCCGTTAACTGAAACGGTTTCACAACTCCTAGAGCCTCACTTGACAAGCACGACACCAAATGAATAAACTTCTCGACGTTGGTCAACGAAGGATCGCCATGAACTAGACTTTCAAATAAGCACATAAAATTCTTAAATTCGGCATGTTTTCCACTGAATGTAGGCAGCCGCATTTTGGGTAACTGGGACCGTTGACTGGCCATCATAGAACAGTCATGAGAAGTCTGACTTTCAACTTTTTGTTTCGTTGCCTTCACATACAACGCCTTAGTTGAAATGCACAAATACTCAAGTGGCCCTCTACTATCGTTACTTGGATTGAGACTATCCAAATCTGCCTGAAGCGCCATAGCTTTCTTTATGTAATCTTCTAACAGCTCGAGACCACACTCGAGTTCTGTTTGTTCAAACGAAATTGTCTTTAACTGAAATGCTGTTCTCATACGAGCAATATCAGCGCTAACCTTATCAAATTTCTACAAGCATTGTACTAGTTTAGATTTAGCTACTACTTGTTGCTTTTCAGATTCCGACATGGTAGAGTATAACCAAAATAAACTCTAAACAAGTTTCAAATCAAAGAAAATGAAAGCCGAACTTTCCTAACAGCCCTCGCAAATAACAATGCGCTAAAACAGCAAGAGACAAACTGAAATGCACGCAGAGTACGTACACACGCACTCAATACAGTATGCACGCAAGCAAAGTATCAGTCCAAGCGACCGCACAAACAACAACGAAATCTGCAAGCAGTCTCAGCTGTACTCAGAAAATAGGCGTCGATTACCGCAAGCACGCTTGTAGGCAACGCTAATCCGAACGGGTAGCGGGGGGAAGTTCGTTGGCCCAGCGACAAGTGTAGCCGAAAAAAGGCGCGCACAAAAGAGAGAGCGACAAAATTCTTTGCTACGCTAGCGGCTCAAGCAACAACAAAGCTATGTTTGTATGTATGTATGCAGCTGATGCAACAAACATCTACCGAAGTAACCAACACAATATACATAAAAATAACTTCAGAATATTTGTTTTCGATGTTAAGAGTCAGCTTAATAGCCCTTTTTTAATTGTTGTGGTTTGTTTTGCCTCGAGGTTTGTTAGTAGTTATGTATGTTTATGAGGGTGTATGATTTGTTAATTTATGCAAGGTGTGGTGTATGTGCGTATGTATATGTATTTGTGTATGTAATGTGGTTGCACAAATAATTTAAGTGACAAAAATTGAGCCCGCATAAGAATACACGTACTATATATACATATGTATGTATATACGTATGTGACTAGGTTTAGACAACTTTCGCTTGCACCAATTTTCAGCAATTAAACTTCTTAGAGCTTTATGCTCAATTGCTGGCACAGATTACCTGTAAGCTCTCAAAGGAGTCCACCGAAACTTCCCTGGATTCCGAGCGACGATCACCCATTAGCCAAGCCAAACGATAGTACCACAAGTAGGGCAGACAGCAGCTCCACAATCCAAACGAGCAGTTGTAGTTGATGGTATCCAGAACACCAAGGCACCAAGCTCCAAATCCAAAAAAATGTAGCAGGATGGTATCCAATCGACACCAGCCTCAAACAAACGAGTAGTTTTCACACGACCGCGCCCAAAAACCAAGCCACAAAGCCCGCAAACAAACGAGAAAATAATCTTAAGAAAACCGATGTCCCTGCTCGGGCGCCAATGAAAAATCGCTAGCTTTTTAGCGATTGCAACAAACAATATTGTAATTTAATGAGACGCTGTATTCTTTCGATTATTAGTACAGCTTTAATGGCTTGGATAATTGTACAAGCGAGGTTCACAGTGCCGATATTGCAAGACAAGTGATTTGCCTGCTGCCGCTACAAGTCAGCGGGCCGGCATAAGAAAAGGAATGAACAAAGAGAGCGCAGTAAAGGGCGCGATAGAGAGCGCAAAGAAAAGGCTTAGAAGCTAAGTAGGGTGCTCCAACACTCCGGCCCCTTTGAAGGACTCCCGGTCTTTCAAATCCACACGGAGCACCGCCAACATCGTGGACTGGTCGCCTAGCAGCGCCGCTGCCTCCGACAATCCTCCTATGTGGGGAGGTCGGGGAAGAATGAACCACCAATCGATTCGTCGCTCTGCCGCATAGTCCGTCAGGGCGTCCTTTCTCCGCTCGAAAGCCGACGGCATGTCCCTCAGCAAGCCGCTTGTTCCCGCGAAGTTCGTCACGTTGTCGCTAAAGACCATTTCCGGCGGGCCGCGCTTCCCGATGAACCTTGTAAAGACGTTAAGGACAGTATCAGTGGATAAATTAGCTACCAGTTCGAGGTGAACGGCCTTCGAGGCAAAACAAACGAATACCGCTACGTAATTTGTAACGGGCGGTCTTCCGCGTATGCGATAGCTACCATGGAATGGGCCGCAAAGTTCGAGTCCACAAACCCTGAAAGGTGGACCTTCTCGAAGGCGATCACCTGGCAAATTTCTCATTATTTGCTCAACTAACTTGGGCTTGCATCGAAGGCAGTTATGTAAAACTGCTGAGCAAAACCTACGAGTATTTATCACCTAAATCTGTTGCTTTAGCAGCCCAACTAACATCTTAAATCGCCACAGCTCTTGCCACAGAGTTTTGACCGCTGTGACGATGGGGCACAAAGGTCCAAGTTGCTCAGACAAACGAGATAATATATTCCGCTTTGTCGGCTTCAACGAAGTAAAGCTATCCTCATGCAGATGATAACGAAATACATCATTATGAGGAGCCAGCATGTCGTCAACATAAGAACAATTTTTAATGACATTTAACGCGACATGGTGACATCGAGCATAAATATTTGCCAATTCAAACAACGAGCGCACAGCTAAAAATGGCGCTGATGCAGTCCAGTATGTTACAGTGTTCAACTTAAAGGACTGGAGCTCATGAGATGCGCTTTCTCGCCAGAGAATGAGCTGGTAATTTTTGTCTTTTTCAGACACGTTTATTTGCCTGTACATCTTGGAGATGTCGGCAGTAATTGCGTATTTATTCAACCGAAAATTTACAAGTGTTGAATAACGCTCCCTCTGAATAGTCAACCCAGCCATTAACGTATCGTTTAATGATAGAGCCGATGACGTCTCACTAAAAGCGTCAAATACCACACCCAATTTGGTTGTGGGACTTCCAGGCCTCAGGACACATTGATTAGGAATATAATAGTGCTACCCTGGAGGAGGAGATTCAAGGGCTGACATATGCCCAAGATCACTATAGTCTCTCATGAAATCGTGGTGCATATCATGGAGAGTTTTATCTTTTGTGAGTTTACGCTCAAGTTGTAGGAACCGCCTTTCAGCAGTTCGAAAGGAAAGGCCTAGTACAGTGGGTTCGGGTTTGAACGGAAGTTCGAATTGAAAATAACCTGTAGACAGGCGCTGTACTGATTTGGTGAAGTGAGCTTCACAGGCCTTTTGTTCAGCTGTCTGGCGCACAGCCTTCGACTCATTTGGGCTCCGATCGAGTTCCCAAAAGCGTTGAACTAAGGTGTCGAGAGAACAATCATTAACTTGAGCGGCAACGTTAACGCTGAATTGTTGAGGAGGTATTTGCCCTGTATATCTTCCAGCAACAACCCATCCCAGCAATGTCTTCTGCAACAATGGAAGACAAGAATTGAGCTCGATTTGCCCAACGCATAATAACTTGTAAAAAAGTGCAGCGCCTAGGAGAATATCAACCTTGGCTGGCTTATAGAATTCTGGGTCAGCCAACTCAAGGTTTGCGGGTATTTTCCAATTCGATGTGGGCACAAAGTTACCAGGTTGACTAGTACATATGAATTTAAGAACCCAAAAATCAGTGCCAAAGCTGTGAGAATTCAAACGAGATTGAATATCAGCTCACACCTTGTGCCTACTACCAGTAGTGGTTCCACCTGCCATTACAATACTCACAGCTGTGTCTTTACGCTTTAATCGAAGGCGCTGCGCAAGGTTCTCAGTCATGAGGTTCAACTGTGAGCCGCCATCAAGTAACACACGAGCAGGATGGTAATGGCTGAATCTATCTTTAATTTTTACGACTGCTGTGTCAAGAATTACTTGATCGGCACTTAAAACGTGATCTAAGTACAGAGTGCTGTGCAACAACGAATGGTGTGGTTTTGAACACACCCGACACTTGGAAGCCTCGCAGCTGGAAACTATATGACCCACATTCAAACAATTGAGGCACATTTTTTGAGTCTTAGCAAACTCAAATCGCTGCATAACAGATATAGAACCGAAGGAAGGGCAAGAATAAATATTGTGATCCGCAGAACTACAGTATGTGCACTTCGAGATCGGTTTTGAAGGCTTTGAAGGACCTTTTGCAAGAAAACGAAGCTTTACTATTTCTTGCAGGTTCTACTCGCGGTTTATTTGGAACCCGAGTTGTCTCTTCAGCCGCTAAATATTGGTAACGCCTCTTTAACTGCTTAGCGCAGTCATCCCAAGAAGGCAACTTGTCATAATCGAGCTGTTCCTCAAAACGAGATTTGGTTGCATGATCAACTTTGGCCATAACCATATGTATGATCATTGCATTCGAAATGTCATTTTCACTTCCCAACGAAGTTAAAGACGCATAAATGGCAGAAACAGTGTCAATGATGGACCGCAAAGTAGACGCATTAGGTTTGGTCATACTTGGGATGTCAAACAATTGCGAGATAGTGTCGAAAAATATCAAACATTTGTTGTCGTACACAGACTTGAGGCTAGCAATGGCTTTCGAGTAATTGCAGTCCGTTAACTGAAACGGTTTCACAACTCCTAGAGCCTCACTTGACAAGCACGACACCAAATGAATAAACTTCTCGACGTTGGTCAACGAAGGATCGCCATGAACTAGACTTTCAAATAAGCACATAAAATTCTTAAATTCGGCATGTTTTCCACTGAATGTAGGCAGCCGCATTTTGGGTAACTGGGACCGTTGACTGGCCATCATAGAACAGTCATGAGAAGTCTGACTTTCAACTTTTTGTTTCGTTGCCTTCACATACAACGCCTTAGTTGAAATGCACAAATCCTCAAGTGGCCCTCTACTATCGTTACTTGGATTGAGACTATCCAAATCTGCCTGAAGCGCCATAGCTTTCTTTATGTAATCTTCTAACAGCTCGAGACCACACTCGAGTTCTGTTTGTTCAAACGAAATTGTCTTTAACTGAAATGCTGTTCTCATACGAGCAATATCAGCGCTAACCTTATCAAATTTCTACAAGCATTGTACTAGTTTAGATTTAGCTACTACTTGTTGCTTTTCAGATTCCGACATGGTAGAGTATAACCAAAATAAACTCTAAACAAGTTTCAAATCAAAGAAAATGAAAGCCGAACTTTCCTAACAGCCCTCGCAAATAACAATGCGCTAAAACAGCAAGAGACAAACTGAAATGCACGCAGAGTACGTACACACGCACTCAATACAGTATGCACGCAAGCAAAGTATCAGTCCAAGCGACCGCACAAACAACAACGAAATCTGCAAGCAGTCTCAGCTGTACTCAGAAAATAGGCGTCGATTACCGCAAGCACGCTTGTAGGCAACGCTAATCCGAACGGGTAGCGGGGGGAAGTTCGTTGGCCCAGCGACAAGTGTAGCCGAAAAAAGGCGCGCACAAAAGAGAGAGCGACAAAATTCTTTGCTACGCTAGCGGCTCAAGCAACAACAAAGCTATGTTTGTATGTATGTATGCAGCTGATGCAACAAACATCTACCGAAGTAACCAACACAATATAAATAAAAATAACTTCAGAATATTTGTTTTCGATGTTAAGAGTCAGCTTAATAGCCCTTTTTTAATTGTTGTGGTTTGTTTTGCCTCGAGGTTTGTTAGTAGTTATGTATGTTTATGAGGGTGTATGATTTGTTAATTTATGCAAGGTGTGGTGTATGTGCGTATGTATATGTATTTGTGTATGTAATGTGGTTGCACAAATAATTTAAGTGACAAAAATTGAGCCCGCATAAGAATACACGTACTATATATACATATGTATGTATATACGTATGTGACTAGGTTTAGACAACTTTCGCTTGCACCAATTTTCAGCAATTAAACTTCTTAGAGCTTTATGCTCAATTGCTGGCACAGATTACCTGTAAGCTCTCAAAGGAGTCCACCGAAACTTCCCTGGATTCCGAGCGACGATCACCCATTAGCCAAGCCAAACGATAGTACCACAAGTAGGGCAGACAGCAGCTCCACAATCCAAACGAGCAGTTGTAGTTGATGGTATCCAGAACACCAAGGCACCAAGCTCCAAATCCAAAAAAATGTAGCAGGATGGTATCCAATCGACACCAGCCTCAAACAAACGAGTAGTTTTCACACGACCGCGCCCAAAAACCAAGCCACAAAGCCCGCAAACAAACGAGAAAATAATCTTAAGAAAACCGATGTCCCTGCTCGGGCGCCAATGAAAAATCGCTAGCTTTTTAGCGATTGCAACAAACAATATTGTAATTTAATGAGACGCTGTATTCTTTCGATTATTAGTACAGCTTTAATGGCTTGGATAATTGTACAAGCGAGGTTCACAGTGCCGATATTGCAAGACAAGTGATTTGCCTGCTGCCGCTACAAGTCAGCGGGCCGGCATAAGAAAAGGAATGAACAAAGAGAGCGCAGTAAAGGGCGCGATAGAGAGCGCAAAGAAAAGGCTTAGAAGCTAAGTAGGGTGCTCCAACACTCCGGCCCCTTTGAAGGACTCCCGGTCTTTCAAATCCACACGGAGCACCGCCAACATCGTGGACTGGTCGCCTAGCAGCGCCGCTGCCTCCGACAATCCTCCTATGTGAGGAGGTCGGGGAAGAATGAACCACCAATCGATTCGTCGCTCTGCCGCATAGTCCGTCAGGGCGTCCTTTCTCCGCTCGAAAGCCGACGGCATGTCCCTCAGCAAGCCGCTTGTTCCCGCGAAGTTCGTCACGTTGTCGCTAAAGACCATTTCCGGCGGGCCGCGCTTCCCGATGAACCTTGTAAAGACGTTAAGGACAGTATCAGTGGATAAATTAGCTACCAGTTCGAGGTGAACGGCCTTCGAGGCAAAACAAACGAATACCGCTACGTAATTTGTAACGGGCGGTCTTCCGCGTATGCGATAGCTACCATGGAATGGGCCGCAAAGTTCGAGTCCACAAACCCTGAAAGGTGGACCTTCTCGAAGGCGATCACCTGGCAAATTTCTCATTATTTGCTCAACTAACTTGGGCTTGCATCGAAGGCAGTTATGTAAAACTGCTGAGCAAAACCTACGAGTATTTATCACCTAAATCTGTTGCTTTAGCAGCCCAACTAACATCTTAAATCGCCACAGCTCTTGCCACAGAGTTTTGACCGCTGTGACGATGGGGCACAAAGGTCCAAGTTGCTCAGACAAACGAGATAATATATTCCGCTTTGTCGGCTTCAACGAAGTAAAGCTATCCTCATGCAGATGATAACGAAATACATCATTATGAGGAGCCAGCATGTCGTCAACATAAGAACAATTTTTAATGACATTTAACGCGACATGGTGACATCGAGCATAAATATTTGCCAATTCAAACAACGAGCGCACAGCTAAAAATGGCGCTGATGCAGTCCAGTATGTTACAGTGTTCAACTTAAAGGACTGGAGCTCATGAGATGCGCTTTCTCGCCAGAGAATGAGCTGGTAATTTTTGTCTTTTTCAGACACGTTTATTTGCCTGTACATCTTGGAGATGTCGGCAGTAATTGCGTATTTATTCAACCGAAAATTTACAAGTGTTGAATAACGCTCCCTCTGAATAGTCAACCCAGCCATTAACGTATCGTTTAATGATAGAGCCGATGACGTCTCACTAAAAGCGTCAAATACCACACCCAATTTGGTTGTGGGACTTCCAGGCCTCAGGACACATTGATTAGGAATATAATAGTGCTACCCTGGAGGAGGAGATTCAAGGGCTGACATATGCCCAAGATCACTATAGTCTCTCATGAAATCGTGGTGCATATCATGGAGAGTTTTATCTTTTGTGAGTTTACGCTCAAGTTGTAGGAACCGCCTTTCAGCAGTTCGAAAGGAAAGGCCTAGTACAGTGGGTTCGGGTTTGAACGGAAGTTCGAATTGAAAATAACCTGTAGACAGGCGCTGTACTGATTTGGTGAAGTGAGCTTCACAGGCCTTTTGTTCAGCTGTCTGGCGCACAGCCTTCGACTCATTTGGGCTCCGATCGAGTTCCCAAAAGCGTTGAACTAAGGTGTCGAGAGAACAATCATTAACTTGAGCGGCAACGTTAACGCTGAATTGTTGAGGAGGTATTTGCCCTGTATATCTTCCAGCAACAACCCATCCCAGCAATGTCTTCTGCAACAATGGAAGACAAGAATTGAGCTCGATTTGCCCAACGCATAATAACTTGTAAAAAAGTGCAGCGCCTAGGAGAATATCAACCTTGGCTGGCTTATAGAATTCTGGGTCAGCCAACTCAAGGTTTGCGGGTATTTTCCAATTCGATGTGGGCACAAAGTTACCAGGTTGACTAGTACATATGAATTTAAGAACCCAAAAATCAGTGCCAAAGCTGTGAGAATTCAAACGAGATTGAATATCAGCTCACACCTTGTGCCTACTACCAGTAGTGGTTCCACCTGCCATTACAATACTCACAGCTGTGTCTTTACGCTTTAATCGAAGGCGCTGCGCAAGGTTCTCAGTCATGAGGTTCAACTGTGAGCCGCCATCAAGTAACACACGAGCAGGATGGTAATGGCTGAATCTATCTTTAATTTTTACGACTGCTGTGTCAAGAATTACTTGATCGGCACTTAAAACGTGATCTAAGTACAGAGTGCTGTGCAACAACGAATGGTGTGGTTTTGAACACACCCGACACTTGGAAGCCTCGCAGCTGGAAACTATATGACCCACATTCAAACAATTGAGGCACATTTTTTGAGTCTTAGCAAACTCAAATCGCTGCATAACAGATATAGAACCGAAGGAAGGGCAAGAATAAATATTGTGATCCGCAGAACTACAGTATGTGCACTTCGAGATCGGTTTTTGAAGGCTTTGAAGGACCTTTTGCAAGAAAACGAAGCTTTACTATTTCTTGCAGGTTCTACTCGCGGTTTATTTGGAACCCGAGTTGTCTCTTCAGCCGCTAAATATTGGTAACGCCTCTTTAACTGCTTAGCGCAGTCATCCCAAGAAGGCAACTTGTCATAATCGAGCTGTTCCTCAAAACGAGATTTGGTTGCATGATCAACTTTGGCCATAACCATATGTATGATCATTGCATTCGAAATGTCATTTTCACTTCCCAACGAAGTTAAAGACGCATAAATGGCAGAAACAGTGTCAATGATGGACCGCAAAGTAGACGCATTAGGTTTGGTCATACTTGGGATGTCAAACAATTGCGAGATAGTGTCGAAAAATATCAAACATTTGTTGTCGTACACAGACTTGAGGCTAGCAATGGCTTTCGAGTAATTGCAGTCCGTTAACTGAAACGGTTTCACAACTCCTAGAGCCTCACTTGACAAGCACGACACCAAATGAATAAACTTCTCGACGTTGGTCAACGAAGGATCGCCATGAACTAGACTTTCAAATAAGCACATAAAATTCTTAAATTCGGCATGTTTTCCACTGAATGTAGGCAGCCGCATTTTGGGTAACTGGGACCGTTGACTGGCCATCATAGAACAGTCATGAGAAGTCTGACTTTCAACTTTTTGTTTCGTTGCCTTCACATACAACGCCTTAGTTGAAATGCACAAATCCTCAAGTGGCCCTCTACTATCGTTACTTGGATTGAGACTATCCAAATCTGCCTGAAGCGCCATAGCTTTCTTTATGTAATCTTCTAACAGCTCGAGACCACACTCGAGTTCTGTTTGTTCAAACGAAATTGTCTTTAACTGAAATGCTGTTCTCATACGAGCAATATCAGCGCTAACCTTATCAAATTTCTACAAGCATTGTACTAGTTTAGATTTAGCTACTACTTGTTGCTTTTCAGATTCCGACATGGTAGAGTATAACCAAAATAAACTCTAAACAAGTTTCAAATCAAAGAAAATGAAAGCCGAACTTTCCTAACAGCCCTCGCAAATAACAATGCGCTAAAACAGCAAGAGACAAACTGAAATGCACGCAGAGTACGTACACACGCACTCAATACAGTATGCACGCAAGCAAAGTATCAGTCCAAGCGACCGCACAAACAACAACGAAATCTGCAAGCAGTCTCAGCTGTACTCAGAAAATAGGCGTCGATTACCGCAAGCACGCTTGTAGGCAACGCTAATCCGAACGGGTAGCGGGGGGAAGTTCGTTGGCCCAGCGACAAGTGTAGCCGAAAAAAGGCGCGCACAAAAGAGAGAGCGACAAAATTCTTTGCTACGCTAGCGGCTCAAGCAACAACAAAGCTATGTTTGTATGTATGTATGCAGCTGATGCAACAAACATCTACCGAAGTAACCAACACAATATAAATAAAAATAACTTCAGAATATTTGTTTTCGATGTTAAGAGTCAGCTTAATAGCCCTTTTTTAATTGTTGTGGTTTGTTTTGCCTCGAGGTTTGTTAGTAGTTATGTATGTTTATGAGGGTGTATGATTTGTTAATTTATGCAAGGTGTGGTGTATGTGCGTATGTATATGTATTTGTGTATGTAATGTGGTTGCACAAATAATTTAAGTGACAAAAATTGAGCCCGCATAAGAATACACGTACTATATATACATATGTATGTATATACGTATGTGACTAGGTTTAGACAACTTTCGCTTGCACCAATTTTCAGCAATTAAACTTCTTAGAGCTTTATGCTCAATTGCTGGCACAGATTACCTGTAAGCTCTCAAAGGAGTCCACCGAAACTTCCCTGGATTCCGAGCGACGATCACCCATTAGCCAAGCCAAACGATAGTACCACAAGTAGGGCAGACAGCAGCTCCACAATCCAAACGAGCAGTTGTAGTTGATGGTATCCAGAACACCAAGGCACCAAGCTCCAAATCCAAAAAAATGTAGCAGGATGGTATCCAATCGACACCAGCCTCAAACAAACGAGTAGTTTTCACACGACCGCGCCCAAAAACCAAGCCACAAAGCCCGCAAACAAACGAGAAAATAATCTTAAGAAAACCGATGTCCCTGCTCGGGCGCCAATGAAAAATCGCTAGCTTTTTAGCGATTGCAACAAACAATATTGTAATTTAATGAGACGCTGTATTCTTTCGATTATTAGTACAGCTTTAATGGCTTGGATAATTGTACAAGCGAGGTTCACAGTGCCGATATTGCAAGACAAGTGATTTGCCTGCTGCCGCTACAAGTCAGCGGGCCGGCATAAGAAAAGGAATGAACAAAGAGAGCGCAGTAAAGGGCGCGATAGAGAGCGCAAAGAAAAGGCTTAGAAGCTAAGTAGGGTGCTCCAACACTCCGGCCCCTTTGAAGGACTCCCGGTCTTTCAAATCCACACGGAGCACCGCCAACATCGTGGACTGGTCGCCTAGCAGCGCCGCTGCCTCCGACAATCCTCCTATGTGAGGAGGTCGGGGAAGAATGAACCACCAATCGATTCGTCGCTCTGCCGCATAGTCCGTCAGGGCGTCCTTTCTCCGCTCGAAAGCCGACGGCATGTCCCTCAGCAAGCCGCTTGTTCCCGCGAAGTTCGTCACGTTGTCGCTAAAGACCATTTCCGGCGGGCCGCGCTTCCCGATGAACCTTGTAAAGACGTTAAGGACAGTATCAGTGGATAAATTAGCTACCAGTTCGAGGTGAACGGCCTTCGAGGCAAAACAAACGAATACCGCTACGTAATTTGTAACGGGCGGTCTTCCGCGTATGCGATAGCTACCATGGAATGGGCCGCAAAGTTCGAGTCCACAAACCCTGAAAGGTGGACCTTCTCGAAGGCGATCACCTGGCAAATTTCTCATTATTTGCTCAACTAACTTGGGCTTGCATCGAAGGCAGTTATGTAAAACTGCTGAGCAAAACCTACGAGTATTTATCACCTAAATCTGTTGCTTTAGCAGCCCAACTAACATCTTAAATCGCCACAGCTCTTGCCACAGAGTTTTGACCGCTGTGACGATGGGGCACAAAGGTCCAAGTTGCTCAGACAAACGAGATAATATATTCCGCTTTGTCGGCTTCAACGAAGTAAAGCTATCCTCATGCAGATGATAACGAAATACATCATTATGAGGAGCCAGCATGTCGTCAACATAAGAACAATTTTTAATGACATTTAACGCGACATGGTGACATCGAGCATAAATATTTGCCAATTCAAACAACGAGCGCACAGCTAAAAATGGCGCTGATGCAGTCCCGTATGTTACAGTGTTCAACTTAAAGGACTGGAGCTCATGAGATGCGCTTTCTCGCCAGAGAATGAGCTGGTAATTTTTGTCTTTTTCAGACACGTTTATTTGCCTGTACATCTTGGAGATGTCGGCAGTAATTCCGTATTTATTCAACCGAAAATTTACAAGTGTTGAATAAAGCTCCCTCTGAATAGTCAGCCCAGCCATTAACCTATCGTTTAACATATGACATATGCCCAAGATCACTATACTCTCTCATGAAATCGTGGTGCATATCATGGAGAGTTTTATCTTTTGTGAGTTTACGCTCAAGTTGTAGGAACCGCCTTTCAGCAGTTCGAAAGGAAAGGCCTAGTACAGTGGGTTCGGGTTTGAACGGAAGTTCGAATTGAAAATGACCTGTAGACAGGCACTGTACTGAATTTGTGAAGTGTGCTTCACAGGCCTTTTGTTCAGCTGTCTGGCGCACAGCCTTCGACTCATTTGGGCTCCGATCGAGTTCCCAAAAGCGTTGAACTAAGGTGTCGAGAGAACAATCATTAACTTGAGCGACAACGTTAACGCTGAATTGTTGAGGAGGTATTTGCCCTGTATATCTTCCAGCAACAACCCATCCCAGCAATGTCTTCTGCAACAATGGAAGACAAGAATTGAGCTCGATTTGCCCAACGCATAATAACTTGTAAAAAAGTGCAGCGCCTAGGAGAATATCAACCTTGGCTGGCATATAGAATTCTGGGTCAGCCAACTCAAGGTTTGCGGGTATTTTCCAATTCGACGTGGGAACAAGGTTCCAGGCTGACTAGTAGATATGGATTTAAGAACCCAAAAATCAGTGCCAAAGCTGTGAGAATTCAAACGAGATTGAATATCAGCTCACACCTTGTGCCTACTACCAGTAGTGGTTCCACCTGCCATTACAATACTCACAGCTGTGTCTTTACGCTTTAATCGAAGGCGCTGCGCAAGGTTCTCAGTCATGAGGTTCAACTGTGAGCCGCCATCAAGTAACACACGAGCAGGATGGTAATGGCCGAATCTATCTTTAATTTTTACGACTGCTGTGTCAAGAATTACTTGATCGGCACTTAAAACGTGATCTAAGTACGCTTCTGGAGGTGCGACTGCGTGTGGAGCGGGTGAATTTGGCACAGCTACAGAGTGCTGTGCAACAACGAATGGTGTGGTTTTGAACACACCCGACACTTGGAAGCCTCGCAGCTGGAAACTATATGACCCACATTCAAACAATTGAGGCACATTTTTTGAGTCTTAGCAAACTCAAATCGCTGCATAACAGATATAGAACCGAAGGAAGGGCAAGAATAAATATTTGCACTTCGAAACCGGTTTTGAAGGCTTTGAAGGACCCTTTGTGCAAGAAAACGAAGCTTTACTATTTCTTGCAGGTTCTACTCGCGGTTTATTTGGAACCCGAGTTGTCTCTTCAGCCGCTAAATATTGGTAACGCCTCTTTAACTGCTTAGCGCAGTCATCCCAAGAAGGCAACTTGTCATAATCGAGCTGTTCCTCAAAACGAGATTTGGTTGCATGATCAACTTTGGCCATAACCATATGTATGATCATTGCATTCGAAATGTAATTTTCACTTCCCAACGAAGTTAAAGACGCATAAATGGCAGAAACAGTGTCAAGCATTGTACTAGTTTAGATTTAGCTACTACTTGTTGCTTTTCAGATTCCGACATGGTAGAGTATAACCAAAATAAACTCTAAACAAGTTTCAAATCAAAGAAAATGAAAGCCGAACTTTCCTAACAGCCCCCGCAAATAACAACGCGCTAAAACAGCAAGAGACAAACTGAAATGCACGCAGAGTACGTACACACGCACTCAATACAGTATGCACGCAAGCAAAGTATCAGTCCAAGCGACCGCACAAACAACAACGAAATCTGCAAGCAGTCTCAGCTGTACTCAGAAAATAGGCGTCGATTACCGCAAGCACGCTTGTAGGCAACGCTAATCCGAACGGGTAGTGGGGGGAAGTTCGTTGGCCCAGCGACAAGTGTAGCCGAAAAAAGGCGCGCACAAAAGAGAGAGCGACAAAATTCTTTGCTACGCTAGCGGCTCAAGCAACAACAAAGCTATGTTTGTATGTATGTATGCAGCTGATGCAACAAACATCTACCGAAGTAACCAACACAATATAAATAAAAATAACTTCAGAATATTTGTTTTCGATGTTAAGAGTCAGCTTAATAGCCCTTTTTTAATTGTTGTGGTTTGTTTTGCCTCGAGGTTTGTTAGTAGTTATGTATGTTTATGAGGGTGTATGATTTGTTAATTTATGCAAGGTGTGGTGTATGTGCGTATGTATATGTATTTGTGTATGTAATGTGGTTGCGCAAATAATTTAAGTGACAAAAATTGAGCCCGCATAAGAATACACGTACTATATATACATATGTATGTATATACGTATGTGACTAGGTTTAGACAACTTTCGCTTGCACCAATTTTCAGCAATTAAACTTCTTAGAGCTTTATGCTCAATTGCTGGCACAGAATACCTGTAAGCTCTCAAAGGAGTCCACCGAAACTTCCCTGGATTCCGAGCGACGATCACCCATTAGCCAAGCCAAACGATAGTACCACAAGTAGGGCAGACAGCAGCTCCACAATCCAAACGAGCAGTTGTAGTTGATGGTATCCAGAACACCAAGGCACCAAGCTCCAAATCCAAAACAAGATAGTACGCTACAGTCGAGCAAGCCCGACAGTAAAATAGCCTGTACTCTCCACAAAAAAGAAAAATTAAAAAAAAAAAAATTAAAAAAAAAAAATTTAAAAAAAATTAAAATAAAAAAATTAAATTATTAAAAAAAATGAATGAATGAATTAATTAATTAAATTAAATGAGAATACATGTTTATGTTCAGTTTTAACAGCATATATTTACATCACGTACCTATGCGTGTTTATATACGTGTATGTATGCAGCACAAAGTTGAACCAAAGCAGCAACAACAACAACAGCTGCGGGCAGCGCTGCCGACAGAGGCAGCGCATGAGCAGCGATTTTACTTATGGCTATAACTTTCTTCAGAATTGACCTATCGTGATGAAATTTGGCACACGGACACATTAGTACTAACTGGATGTACCTACCAAAATTGATTACAAAATTCCGAGAATTACGGAAGTTATAAGAAAAACACGAATTGCGGGGGAGTGGGGGGTGCATCGAAAAAAAACTCAAACTCGTACTTTCTCGGTCTTAGGAGAATATGGAAACCAAGTTTGGTTATTCTAGCTCTTATACTTTCTGAGATCCTTGCGTTCATACGGACAGACGGACAGACAAACGGACAGACGGACGGACGGACAAGGCTATATCGACTCGGCTTCTCATCCTGATCAAGAATATATATACTTTGTGGAGTCTGCCACGCCTCCTTCTGTGTGTTACATACATGCGCACAAAACTAGTATAGCCTTTCACCCTTTGGGTACAGGCTATATAAATGTAGCAGGATGGTATCCAATCGACACCAGCCTCAAACAAACGAGTAGTTTTCACACGACCGCGCCCAAAAACCAAGCCACAAAGCCCGCAAACAAACGAGAAAATAATCTTAAGAAAACCGATGTCCCTGCTCGGGCGCCAATGAAAAATCGCCAGCTTTTTAGCGATTGCAACAAACAATATTGTAATTTAATGAGACGCGGTATTCTTTCGATTATTAGTACAGCTTTATTGGCTTGGATAATTGTACAAGCGATGTTCGCAGTGCCGATATTGCAAGACAAGTGATTTGCCTGCTGCCGCTACAAGTCAGCGGGCCGGCATAAGAAAAGGAATGAACAAAGAGAGCGCCACAGAGAGCGCAGTCAAGGGCGCGATAGAGAGCGCAAAGAAAAGGCTTAGAAGCTAAGTAGGGTGCTCCAACAGTTATGTTGATTACATTACCCAAATTTGAAATCGATCGGACAAAATTTATAACACAAACTATTCATTTGAAAAAGTGAATAAATATTAAAACCCCAATAATAAAACAAGAAAGGAATGCTAAAGTCGAGCAGGCTCAACTCTTAAATACCCTGTACCACCCCACAAAAAAGTATTTAAATTAATTAATTAATTAAATTAAATTAATTAACTAAATTAATTTAATTAATTAACTAAACATTTACTAATTAAATATAAAATATTCCATGCATGCATACATACATTTACATCAGAATCGTGCCTTATGCGTGTTTGTGTACTTGTACATATGTATGTATGTGTGCATTGGGCCTGGTTATATGGCTATAAATTTCTTTCCGATCATTCTATCATAATGAAACTTGGTATACGGATATATAATTACTAACCTAATGTGACTACCAAATTTTAGTTCTAAATTCCAAGAATTACGGGAGTTATAGAAAATCGTTAATAGGGGGGGAGTGGGGGGGTGGATCAGAAAAAATGAACAAACTCGTCCTTTCTCGGTCTCAGGAAAATCTGTATACCAAGTTTGGTTATTCTAGCTCTTATACTTTCGGAGATCCTTGCGTTCATACAGACAGATAGACAGGCGGACAGACAGACGGACATGGCTATATCGACTCGGCTTGTCATGTTGATCAAGAATATATATACTTTGTGGGGTCTACCAAGCCTCCTTCTGTGTGTTCCATGTGCACTCGCACAAAACTAATATACCCATGTACCCTTTGGGTACAGGGTATAATTATATGCGATATATCGAAAATATCGATACTTGTGTTGATATATCGTAATACATGTCGAATACAAATACATCGAAAAACATCGTTTGAGAGTTATTGATTATAATACTGTATTCGATTGTTCACTGTACACATACATACATACATACAAATTTATTTGTATGTGTACGGTAACTGTAAACTTTTGGCATTTTGCGTATACAATTAACAGCCGTAAATGATCAAAACGAAAGAAGATTTGCGAGCCAATAACTTGAAGTTGTTGTTTTAAAAATTTTGATTTGAAACCATAGAACACTATTTATTACAATTAAACAACAGTGTTGGATGGCCCACTGCATACATACAAACCTATATATGTATATAGGAATGTATGTACGTACATACATACTTATTGATGTACTTACATATATAGATACTATACATACAGACGTATGTACGTATGTAATACATATGGTGCTGGTGTAATTCATAATGCGAAATTCTTTCTAAGGGGAGCAATGTCCCCCCTGCCCAACCTGCGTACGCCCTTGTAGTCTGTTGTCCTAAAAACCCCTTATGCCAAATGTACTAAACAAAGAAAAAATAACATCAAAATGCTTATGTTATAATGTTAATAATTTTTAATTAATTAACATTTCTTGCCCTATCAGTGCAAGACGAATGTACTTTTGTACATATGTATGTATGTATGTACATACATGTGTACAAATGAACATTCACACATTAGTGTCTCACATTTTGCTTTGGCTACTTCAACCGTTTGCACGCAACTACACGAACAGCTGCTTGTATGTATGTTTGTGTGTGTGTGTATGTATACTTAGTTGTCCCCAACTGTTTGATATTTTGTATTGTTTGTTCTGCCTGCATTTGTAAAATGAATATTTTAAAAATCGTTAAATGCAAAGTTGTAATTTTAGTTACGTAGATTATATTACCCAAATTTGAAATCGATCGGACAAAATTTATAACACAAACTTTTCATTTGAGAAAATGAATAAATATTAAAACCCCAATAATTCAAGCTCCAACACAAATTTCGAATATCCGAGTATGCAGTTTTGTTTGTATTCTTTTATAGATTATAAAAACCAAATTTAAAGTTGATCGATTCAGAAATGCAGAATTTTCAAACAAACTTTGGAGCTACTCTTCCCCCCTTTGGAGCTCAAATTTTCCAAAATTCCTTCTTAGTGCGCATCTACACCATGATAGGATAATTAAGCCCAAATTTCAATTTCCTAGCTTTTACACTTTGGGCTGTGGGGTGTTGATTGTGTTTCAACTTTTCCACGGAAAAGCCCCCCTTTTTCATGCCCCAGGAAAAATGGTGAAAAACCAAATATACAGTTCTTCTTGTATTCTTTTTGAGAGTATACAAACTAAGTTTGAAGTTAATTGGATAAAAATTGTAGATTTTTCATACAAACGTTGGAGCCCGTTTTCCCCCCTGTGGCGTTCGAATTTTCCGAAACTCCTTCTTAGTGCTCACTTTCACTATAAGAGGGATCTTGTGTCCAAATTTCAGCTTCCTAGCTCCTACCGTTTGGGCTGTGCGTTGATTGCCAATCAGTCAGTCAGTCAGGACAAACTGTTTTATATATATAGAGATGCTTTAAGATTTTAGGGAGTAATTTTTAAAATTTTGGGTGAATTTCATCAAGACCACATTGACGTGAAACATCAGAACATCACATTGACGTACACACATAAAACTAAAACTAATATCACAATTTAGCGGCGAAGTATGGTTCAGGTACGTGTTTTGGTGGACTTCAGGTACATCTAAATTTACAAATTTGCTATTAAGCGCATCTTCGTTTCGTCAGATGTTAAAGAAGGTTGACATTTCCCAATCCCTAACTTTTTTAGGTCAGTCCAAACCTGATTTGATGATAGGGCTGAATTGAATTTGGCAGAGTAAAGGGCACGTTTAGCATTTGTGATCTTCAGCCCTACTATTCGTCTGAGTTTTTATACCCTGTACCCGTAGGGTAAAAAGGGTATATTAGGTTTGTGCAAAGTATGTAACATACAGAAGGAAGCATCTCCGACCCCATAAAGTATATATATTCTTGATCAGCATGACGAGAGAAATCGATCTAGACATGTCCGTCCGTCTGTCCGTCCGTCTGGATGAACGCGAGGATCTCAGAAACTATAAAAGCTAGAATAACCAAAGTTGGCATCCAGATTCCCCTAGGTCCGAGAAAGGACGAGTTTATGTTTTTTTTTTTTTAATTTTCATCCCCTACCCCCGCTACAGAATTTCATCAATAGCGTGCACATTTCAAATGCTACCTAAACCAAATTTTGCACACATAATTAATATATAATTGTCTACTGTTGTATGAAATTTTATTCAATTCGGGCAATTCTAAGAAAAGTTATTAGCAAAACAAATTCTCCCCAGTGCAACCCCCACAAACTGCAGCAACAAGTTCGCTATTCTTCTTCCTCTTTTTGCTGCTGCTTTGGGCGCATATAACTCAGTGACGGAAGTTTACCTGGGTACAAGGTATTACACTGTCGGGCTTGCTCGACGGTAGCGTTCTCTCTTGTTTTAATTGTGGATCAGTTGAACATCTTAGAAAGGACTGCAAAGCTCAAACAAAGTGTTTTAAGTGCGATGAATATGGACATATATCTAAATATTGTCAAAAGAATTTAGATAGTGTGCACATCGTAAAATATTCAAAGCGCCTTAAAAAAATAATTCTGAACAACATTGAAGTGCTTGGTTTGGTAGACACTGGTTTTCATGTGACAATTATTAAGAACGCCGTTTTTAACAAATTGAGAAAAGTCAAACTGCAGAACAGTCACTCCGTATTGTGTCTAGGCAACACTACAACAACGCTGTTGGGTTTCTTTATGGGCACTGTTGTTGTTGATGGCCATGAAATACAGCAGAAGATCATCGTCATGCCCAACAACAAGGTCGAACATGATGCGCTCCTAATCCTAATATTGTCCAACCACTAACAAACCTTTTGAAGAAAGATGTCCCGTTTAAGTTGGAAGCTGCCGAACTAAAAGTTATAGCTGAGTTAAAGCACGCTTTGTCAAACGAACGTGTATTCGAGATTATATTGTCGCGGTGCACCTACGGAACTGCATACAAAATTTCGCCATTATCTGATTGGGATCAAATTTAAATTAGTAACAGACTGTTGAGCATTTACACAAACCGTGAAGAAGAAAAACAGCATAAGAAGTGACAGAGAAGCTGCTTTCACATCCAACCCCTTAAGGAATATATTAAATAAAACGCAATAGAACGCGTTTTGACGACAACTGGTGTGGCTAGAGGAAATGGACAAATAGAACGCATAAACGGATCGATCCTGTCAATAATTTCCAAGCTATCAGCCGAAGATCCATCTAAGTGGTACAAGTTTGTTCCGCAAGTACAGGGAGCAATAAACTCACACGTACACTGCTCAACGAAGAAGTCACCCTTTAAATTACTGTTTGATACGAAGATGCAAAATAAGTTCAGCAATAAAATCATGGGAGGTGATCAGGAGATCATCGAGGATTTTGACAGTGAGAGGCAGAGAATTCGAGAAGCCGCTAAGATCAAAATCAATGAAGCTCAAGAAATTTACAAGAAAAACTATGACAGAAAGCGCAAATGTGATTTTATATAAAAAGAGGGCGATTTAGTTGCTATCAAGCGCACGCAGTTTGTTGCAGGTAAAAAGTTGGCAAGTGCATATCTTGGACCTTATGAAGTTGTTAAGGAAAACGCAACGGGCGTTATGATGTCCGAAAACCTGCTGATGTTGAAGGCCCAGGCTACATCTACAAGCTCCAATTATATGAAGCTGTGGAAATACACAAACGTTAACCAAGAACTTCTGTCGTCCGAGACAGACTCCGGTTATCAGGATGGCCGACGTAAGAATGGATAGAATTGCAGTCATGTGGCAACCCTATGGACAACTGTGTACACACAGTTGGTCGTGCAGTCGATACAGGTGAAACCGTCGTGCTTAAGAGTTGTAAAGTTGCTAAGTAGTCAAGCTGAAAAGTTGTCGCGTCGAACATTAAGTTATCATTTTGTCTACAATTATAGTACACTAGCACACTAGCAGGGCTAGATCGACTCGTCTCGTCATGCTGATCAAGAATATATATACTTTGTGGGGTCTGCCACGCCTCCTTCTGCCTGTTACATTTTTCAGCTCCCGCAAACCTAATATACTCTTGTACATTTCATGTACAGAGTATAAAAATGGGCATTTTAATTAGACAAATCAATCTACTGTTTCCTCCTTTCCACACCACCTTAGAGGTAGAGGTTTGGGTGCGTTTTTTTTAACGTGGTATCCCCTTTAGGCCTACTCCACGGTCCCATTTAATGTACACGTATTTAACACAGGTTAACTGTGCTCTATATAAACCATTAATAGTTCTTTAAAGTTGGAAGTATTACATTATTTCTGTTGTAAAACTTCTCTATAAACAACATTTGCTGATTTCCCTCCCTGTGCGAGAATCATTAAGCTGCTAGCGGAGCTAACTCTTGAACAGGCCACATAAAACTGTCCATGAGAGAAGCAATCCTCCTGTAGGTCTAACCCAGCTAGTTTTAATGTCTGGCCCTGTGACTTATTTATTGTAATGGCAAAACAGACTTTGAGGGGATATTGAAGTCTTTTAAATTGATATGGAAGGTTTGATGGTATAAGTGGGATTCTTGGTATAAATACCGTCTCCCCTTTGGCACAACCAGTGAATACCGTCGCTTCAATTACATAAGAGTGAAGACTTTTCACTTGCAATCTTGTGCCCTTGCATAATTTGGGAGGATTAAGATTCCGCAGCAACATTATGGGTGCTCCCACCTTAAGAATAAGGTTATGTGTGCATATTTTTTGTTAATGCCAATTTTTGGATCTTAGGCCACAAAAATGAGGATTTCAAGCATGACTTTATTTCATCAGCTTTTGTTCCTCGAGGCACTACTGGAAGCGTTTCACGAAAGACTCCAGCTAAAAGGACAGTAATTCCTCCCATTAAGGAGTTATTATCTCTTATAACCTTTAGTGTTCTATCTAACGCTTCAAAGCCGCCTTTATGCACTCATCCCAAACAATAAACTTGCAGTCCTTAAGAACCTTAGCCATATTGCATTGCTTTGAAATAGAGCAATGTGGTGTTACTACATTTATTAAATCAAACGGGAGTTTAAATGCAGAGTGTGCTGTCCGACCTCCGTTGAGCAATGTGGCTGCAATACCAGAAGAAGCTACAGCCAAGGCTATTTTCTGGTTGTGCCGCACTTTCGCTAACAGTAAATTTAGCAAAAATGTTTTTCCTGTACCACCAGGGGCATCCAAGAAAAAGATTTCACCTTTTTCAGCTTCAATGCTTTCTAATATTTTTTTATATACCCCATTTTGCTCATCGGAGAGTAAATGTTCATTGTTATTAACAATATGTTCATTGTTTTCATAACTTATTTCTCTGAGGTACTCTTTATTTTGCAGCACTTCTTCGGATCTACTCGGCTTAGGAAGTCCATATACTGTAAGATTTTGTCCGCCTATGCACAAAACTATATCTTTAATATGGATGAGACATTTATAAAAGATTATATCCATAATAACTGAATCAATATTACCATCTGTAGATAATTCCATATCATTTACAATATCTTCCGATAATCTTTCTTTATACTTATCCCAAAGGCTTAAAGCGCCAGATATTTGACAAAAAACTAACATAATTGCGAAAAGCTCTCGCAATTTCCGGGGACCTTGACATAGTATTGCTTTTGCTAAGGTAGAGTCCCAGTGCTTGTCATCCTCAAGTAAGCCTAAGGCTTTGCACGCTAATTGAAATGTGTCATAGCTGACACCATTTACTGTTTTTAAGGTGCAAAAATGAGGTTGGTCCCCTTACTTCATGGAGTAGAAGTCTTAAGTAATAACATTCAGTATTTTTGGGGTGCACAGTGTACACTCTACCCAAAGCTTGATCTTTTTTTACTCCAGGAAAATTATCCACATCACAGCCGCGTTTCCTTCTTTGAAACTTCTTGCTATTCCATGTATAATAAGGAGGAACATCTACATACAAAAGTGTTTTTGCAAAGTCATCAATTTTGCATAAATCAAAAAACGCTGTAAGTGTCGTTTTGGATGGGTTGATTAGCTTTTCAACTAATTGCTTGAGATTATTTGGATTAAAGTAAATGCGCTGGCCATTTTCTAAGTGCACAGCCAAGTGTGTGATAGCCGGAAACCTTTCATGTATGGGAAATGCAAGAATTCTCCACACGGCTTCTGAACTACTGATGTATCTACCACTTTCATACGATTGAACCTCATCTCTGTGGTTCTCAAGCGTAAATGATGCTTGATCATTGCCTTTATTAACATATTTGCAAATGTATTTTATTGACTTCACTGCAGTACTCTACATTTATGTGAGCTTCGAAAGTTCGTGAAAGTACACAGTTGTAAGGTACAACCCAACGATTATCTATTCTATTACCATTCATTTCGACAATAAAGCCTCCCTCATCTGGAGCTCTTCGCCGATATTGAGGGTAACCATCAATTCCCGTGTTAGTTGCAAAACCGACTTGGTCAGAGGCAGTTTTGTTATGGGGTTACATTGGGGTATATCAACGGAATATCCATCCTCCTCATAACAGAAAAGCAGTGGATACTGTAAAGCATCGTAAGAACGGTGCACTTCACTTATTCGTTGTAATTTATTATTGTGACTTTCAATAATAATATCTCGCTTTTCAAACTACTGTCCGACTATTAGCAAAGCTACTTCGCTTGCCTGGGGTGCGTTAAAACGACCCTTATGAGCCCCAGCTGGTGTTCTATCAGCGTGAATAATCATTTTATAGTCTACTAGCAGGTATTGTATTTATTTTGTGTGTGCATAACATACCCATATGTTTTCACCTTATAAGTTACCAGTAGGAAGGCATTTAAGGTATTTAAATGAACATTTTCTGTTCTTGACAAAAAATTGTTCAGTAGTCCGTTACATTTTTGTTCTTGACAAACTATTTCGTTAAACGAACATGACCACTATAACTAATATTTATTAAAGCTCGTTTTCCCCCCGTTGGAGCTAGAATTTTCCAATAGCCTTTCTTAGTGTGCTCCTACACTATGATGGATACTATGAAACGATACTTGAGTCCAAATTTAAATTCACATTTGAGTCTTTTCGTGCCATATTGAGTCAATACGGCCACGCACAAACTCGGAATATGAAACACGGCACTCGTGTCAATGCCGTGCAGCGATGAGCCACGATCAAAAACTACTGGCACCGATACCATCAAAATATCGAAGTTTGAATGCAATAAGCAGAATAATGAAATCGAATTATTTATTGAGATCAATAAGAACAAATCATATACATACATCTGCCCGCAATGCGAAGCAGAATATGCGTAGGTCCGTTATTCGGTTTCTGCTTTACTATCGCTTACGCAGTCGTTGCCTAGCGACGGTAACTGTAACATTTTGGCGTTTTGCCTTTGCAATTAACATTAAATGGTCAAAACGAAAGAAGAAGAGCGAGCTAATGACTTGCAGTTGTTGTTGTTTTTAGAGCATTATTTTTTTTTTACAATCAAACAACTGTGTTCGATTGCCCATTGTATACATTAATACGAATGTACATACATGCTATATTCATACACAGGCATACATATGTATGTATGTTTCTTTTTACTTTTTCAACCGCACGTAGAGAACCGCTCACATAGACACGAACTGTTGCTTGTTGTGTGTGTGAGTGTGTGTATGTGATGTCCCCAACTATTTGATATTTGTTGTTGCTGCATAAAGCTATTAATGAAAACCCTAATGCCAAATGCACTAAACAAAGAAAAAATTACTTTTAAAAATGTTATATTATAGAATTTTCAATTAATTAACATTTCTTGCTCTGTCAGTGCAAGACGAATGTACATACATACATACATACATATGTAGATACATATGTACATACATAGATGTGCACATATGTAGATACATATGTACATACATAGATGTGCACATATGTATCTATGGACATTCACACATTAGTGTCTCACATTTTGCTTTGGCTATTTCAATCGTTTGCACGCAACTACACGAACAGCTGTTTGCATGTGTGTGTGCGTGTTGCTACTTAGTTGTCCCCAACTGTTTGATATTTTGTATTGTTTGTTCTCCCTGCTTTTGTAAAATGCATATTTTGAAAATCCTTGAATGCAAAGTTGTAGATTTAGTTGCGTAGATTACATTGTCCAAATTTTAAATCGATCGGACTAAATTTATAACACAAACTTTTCATTTGAAATAGTGAATAAATATTAAAACCCCAATAATTCAAGGTCCAACACAAATTTCGAAAACCCGAGTATGCAGTTTTGTTTGTATTCTTTAATTGATTTTAGAAACTAAGTTTTAAGTCGATCGGTTGAAAAATGCGGATTTTTCAAACAAACTTTGGAGCTACTTTTCCCCCCTTTGGAGCTCGAATTTTCCAAAATCCCTTCTTAGTGCTCATCTAAACCATGATGGGATACTTGAGCCCAAATTTTAGCATCCTAGCTTTTACCGAGTAGGCTGTGGGCTGTTGACGCGGTTTGCTTTTGTGTCCCAACATATTTTTTACAGGAAAACTCCCATATTTTAGGCCCAAAAAAAATATCAAAAAACCAAGTATACAGTTTTTCTTGGAATTGTTCTGAGAGTGTACAAACTAAGTTTAAAGTTAATCAGATGAAAACTGTAGATTTTTCATACAAACGTTGGAGCCTGTTTTCCCCCCTTTGGAGCTCGAGTTTTCCAAAATCCCTTCTTAGTGGGCACCTAGACTATGAAAGGATACTTGAGTCCAAATTTCAGCTTCCTAGCCTTTACCGTTTGGGCTGTGCGTTGATCACCAATCAGTCAGTCAGTCAGGACAAACTGTTTTATATATATAGATTATATCCATAATAACTGAATCAATATTACCATCTGTAGGTAATTCCATATCATTTACAATGTTTTCCGATAAGCTTTCTTTAAACTTATCCCAAAGACTTAAAGCATCAGATATTTGACAAAACACTAACATAATTGCGAAAAGCTCCCGCAATTTACGGGGACCTTGACATAGTAATGCTTCTGCTAAGGTAGAGTCCCAGTGCTTGTCATCCTCAAGTAACTCTAAGGCCTTGCACGCTAATTGAAATGTGTCATAGGTGACACCATTTACTGTTTTTAGGTGCAAAAATGAGGTTGGTCCCCGTACTTCATGGAGTAGAAGTCTTAAGTAATAACATTCAGTATTTTTGGGGTGCACACTGTACACTCTACCCAAAGCATGATATTTTTTAACTCCAGGAAAATTAACCACATCACAACCGCGTTTTCTTCTTTGAAACTTCTTGTTATTCCATGTATAATAAGAAGGAACTTCTACATACAGAAGTGTTTTTGCAAAATCATCAGTTTTGCATAGATCAAAAAAGGCTGTAAGTGTCGTTTTGGATGGTGTTGGCGCAGATGCTGCTTTAGATTAAGATAGTTTAAGAGAATTATTTGAATTTTAGTTTAGGGCGAAAAGAGAGCGCGAGAGCGGCCGTTTGCGGACGTCGCCTCGCGCCCTTTTTTCGCCGCCTTAGGCTTAGTTTAGCATGTAAGCCTAATTTGAAGTCAGTTGAAAAACCGAACTAAATAGAAGCACAATCGCACAATCGTTTCGTCATTTTCGATATTAAAGTCAGAATTAAAAGCAAGCGTCCCATCTTTGTTTAAATAATTTATATAAACTCATATAAATTTTCATTGGAGCCCGAGCAGGGACTTGCTTGTTTTTTTTTTTTTAAATTAAAAACTTTAATTTGTCGGTCGTGTTGTTGTTGCTGCACTGGGGATTGTGTGTGTTGCTGTCACGTCAACTGGATTATTGGAGGATGAGTCAAGTCGACCAAAGGGAAGTTCCTGAGCCAAAGTCGACTTCACAGGTACTGTGCTAAAGTTTGAAAGTGGAATTTAACCAGCGAATTGCTTATTTCGGCCTTCAACTTTCAACCTTTGGCACATACGTGACCATAATATAATACGGTAGATAGTTGAGCATAATTAACACAAATATAAATCGCATGTCGTACTAATATTAAATAAAAGTGAACCGCTATAGGCAATTATTTAAAGTGCCAATTTATTGTCGTTTGATTTTGTTATACATACATACATACATAAATATACATAGCCACTTTTACATACGGCATCCCCCCCACGTCAATCTCAGCCAACCGTCGGCAGTTTTCGTTTGTTGCTTGCTCTCGTTGTTCTCATCAAATTCGCCGTTGTCGTTATTACATATGTAAATATATACCGACATACTCGCATACATAACATAGCTAATACATTGCTGTCGTGTTCGCGCTTAAGCTGCTGCATTTTTTGTTTGCCTGCGCTTCGCTAATACATGCATAAGAATTAGCTGTTCTGCTAACGCACACAAGGCATTTGTATTAGAATTATTCTTTTCGTTTGTCGCCACTTTCGCTGCTGCTTCCAAAAGTATTGCCAGTCAGTCAGTTAACTGCAGTTATTCTCGTTTTCGTTCGCACTGCTAGACGACCATCTGTTGCGCTCCCCTACACTTGCTGAGAACAGCATTTTATTTTCGATTTCTCGTTTGTCACTCGACAATTTTCGTTCGATCAAAATTTAAAACCTTAAATCAACATGAGTAAGGACTTGATCGAAGAACTTAAAAGGAAGCGCGAGGGCTGTATGAGGAGTATATGTCGTATGCAACGGCAATTAAAAGAAGGCTCGATTTCGTTAGAGCCAATCGAGTTAGAATGCAGGTTAGAGCTTCTAACAACTCATATAGAAACTGCAAATATATTGCAAAGCAAAATTGAAGCAAAAGATACAGAAGATGACTACCGTGAAGAGTTGGAAGAAACTTGCATTATGACCAAATCCTTATTAAAAGGCCAGCTGGAAAAACTAAGAAGAAAAAGCATCGACAATTCAAGTTCGGCAAACGGTATTGCACCGCCTACTTCAAAAAAGCCAAGGTGTCGATTGCCAGCGGTCGCTCTTCCAACTTTTAGCGGTAAGCATTCTGAATTTAAAAATTTCATGAGTCTTTTTGAAACTTTTGTTCACAATGATGACACACTGCATGATATTGAAAAATTCAATCACTTAATATCATGTTTAGCTGGTGACGCTTTAGGCACAGTTCGCGCCTTCCAAGTGACGGAAGACAATTATAGCAAAGCCATTGAAAGTCTAAAGCGGGTGTACGATAATGACTGCCTAATATTTTTCGATAACATATCAGCACTTTTCAATCTGCAAAAGATTTCCCAGCCATCTGCGTCAGCTTTGAGAAGCCTGATCGACACAGTGTCGGCCACCTATGACTCACTTCTGTCAATTGGTGACGACAAGAAAATCGCTAATGCCATTTAAATTTATTTAGTTATGGGCAAAGTCGATCCTACCACAAAAAAGAAGTGGGAAGAGCAGCTCGACTACACAACGCTCCCACTATGGCGAGATTGTGAGACTGCTCTTAATAGGCGCTACCAGCATATTGTTGCTGAAGAAGCTAGTAAAGCTCAAGCGAAGGGCAGCCAGTCGAGCAATAACACTCAGACTCAAAAAGTAAAAAATGCTAGCAGGATAAATCATTCGTTCGTTGCTGCCAAAAACGAACAGAATAACCTTTGTCAGTTTTGCAATTCAGCTGACCATTCGATTGGCAATTGCCAGGCATATGTTGCCTTGTCAGTGCAGCAAAGGTTTGACTTCGCTAAAGGTGCGCCTTTGTGCATAAACTGTCTTCGACGAGGCCACACAGTAGCGAAGTGTAAGGCAAAGAAATGTAGCGTGTGCCAACGTTCTCATCACACACTGCTACATATTTATACTGCTAGCACAAATCTTGCGTTACCACCACCCTCTCAGCCACCACATCTTCAAGATAGCTCTTCCACTTCGCATGCCATGCATGCGACTGCTTCGGATAGAGTGGTTCCTGCAACAGCAGTCGTGAGCGTTAAAACGAAAAGTGGCGATTTCGTTTTAGCAAGCGCATTGTTAGATTCTGGGTCACAAGTCAACTTTGTGACTGAGGATCTAGCTCAAAAGCTACAGCTCAGACGAGAGGATACGTGTATGGTCTTGCGCGGCATTGGAGACACCAATGCGCGTGCCAAGAAAAGAATTCATACAGTGGTGAAGTCGCGTGTCAATTGTAGCGAGTTTTCCGCAGATTTTTGGATCTTGGGATCGATTTCTGGTTATCATCCCGATCAAGCGGTGAACACCAGCGGGTGGAGGGTCCCCAAAAATATTCAATTGGCCGATCCTCAATTCCATAAGCCGCAAAAAATTGATATGCTAATTGGAGCAGAGTCATTCTTCGACTTATTGTCGGTGGGCCAAATAAAGCAAGGCCCTGAGTCTCCCACATTACAAAAAACGCTTCTCGGCTGGATAGTGTCAGGCAGATGCTCTACTCAACGAGTATAGAAGGAGCAGTGAATTTAAGTTGCCAAGAAGAACAATTACTTTCGATAGACTCAACGATACAAAAGTTTTGGTCCATTGAGGACTTGCCTAATAATTCGAAAGTTCTCTCACCTGAGCAACAGCTTTGTGAACAACATTTTGTTGATAATACAAAAATCTTGTCGTCTGGTCGATTTCAGGTACGGTTACGTTTTAAATCTGACCCAAAAAATCTTGGCTCATCGTATGAAATTGCGAAACGTCGTTTTTTGTCGCTTGAAAGGAGGTTGTCAAAAGACCCTCAAATGAAAAGCATGTATCTGGAATTTATGGACGAGTATGTTTCGCTCGGTCACATGTCCTCCACGGACAACAAAATTCCAGATACTCCACACTATTTTATTCCGCATCAGTGTGTCCTGCGGCCTCAAAGCACGTCGACCAAGTTGCGTGTCGTTTTCGATGCCTCTTGCCGCACGTCCACTCAGATTGCGTTGAATGATACCTTAATGGTCGGTCCAACAATTCAGGAGGAGCTTTATTCTACGCTGCTTCGTTTTCGTTTGCGAAAGTTCGCCTTAGCGGCAGACATTAAAAAAATGTACCGTCAGGTGATGGTGCACGAAGCAGATAGAAACTATCAGCTCATAGTGTGGCGAAGAGATCCGTCTGAGTCTTTGAAAATCTTCAGGTTAAACACTGTAACGTATGGCACGTCGCCAGCTCCGTTCTTGGCGGTGCGGTGTTTAACAAGGCTGAGTAAAATGGTCCGTTCCTCACATCCAACAGCTGCTGAAGTTATTCGGAGCGACTTTTATGTCGACGATATGTTAACTGGTGCTGAAAGCGTTGAACAGCTAAAAAAGCTTCGAGCAGAAGTGTCGCACGTTCTTCAAAGTGCAGGCTTCGAATTGGCAAAGTGGTTTTCGAACTGCTCGGAACTGTCCGCTTTTGATAGCACAGTTATTCCAGTAGCCACAGTCGACTCAGACCCAACCAAAACGCTCGGCATTATGTGGTTGCCGAAGGAAGATGTATTTCAGTTCCAGTTGGAAAATTCCTTCCTAGATCCTTCCTAGATATTATCGGTGACTGCCAGGCTTTTCGATCCTCTGGGCCTTCTTTGCCCGCTGATCACCAAAGCAAAAATGTTGCTGCAAGATTTGTGGCTACAAAAACTAGATTGGGACGAATCCATCCCTGAGAATCTTCATACAGTTTGGGACTCATTTAAGCAGAATTTGTTGAACCTCAGCGGTATTCAAGTCCCTAGATTCGTCCATACAGATACGCAGTCACCCATTCAAATACATGCGTTCGCCGATGCCTCAATGCGAGCTTATGGCGCCTGTATTTATGTTCGTGTTTCGACTGCGAATGGTTGGAAAGTGTCACTTTTGACCTCAAAATCCAAAATAGCTCCACTCAAGACGAAAACTTTGCCTCGTCTTGAGCTGTGTGCAGCTCACCTTCTCGCAGATCTTTTTCGTCAAGTCCGCCCGTTGCTTAATTTTCCAATAGACAAGATAGTTATGTGGACTGACTCGGAAATAACGCTCCACTGGATCAAGTCGCATCCGTCGGCATGGTCAGTTTTCGTTTCAAACAGGATTTCTCAAATCCAAGAGTGGTCCGAGAATGCAACGTGGCGACATGTCCCAACGAAATCCAACCCAGCAGACATCGTGTCCAGAGGATGTAATGTAGACGAGTTGCGTAGCTCCATTTGGTTTACAGGGCCACCCTTCCTCATGGAATCGGAAGAAAATTGGCCTGTGAATGCTCACTTCGAGCCGCCTAAAAATTCAGCTGCCCTAGAAATTCGTAAGTCTGCTGTAGTTTTACTCGCAGATCGGCAAGCCAATTATATTCTCGAAGTTATCGAAAGCTACTCGTCACATTCAAAATTGCTGAGGGTGTTCGTTTGGGTTTTTCGATTTATACAAAGGTGCAGAAAAGTCAATGAGTTCGGTGACGAAATCGACACGGTTCGAAAAAAGAGAACACTTTACGCTAACTTACAGCGTCTGAGTCCATTTCTACATGAGTTTAGAGAAGACGGTTTCTTGCTTTCCTTGCTGAGAGTGGGGGGAAGATTATTAAATGCTCCTATCCCGTATGAAGCCAAGTTTCCGTTGTTGCTTTCTAAAAAGTCGCAATTCATAAGATCGTACGTATCTTATTTGCATGTGTCAAATTGCCATGCTGGCCCTAGATCGCTGGTGAGCCTGCTTCGTGAGCGAGTTTGGCTGGTTAACGCTCAGGAAGTGTGTCGCCGAACAGTACGTTCGTGCATCCTCTGCTTCAAATGGAAGCCCCGGTTGGCCTCCCAAGTAATGGGAAATCTTCCGGCAGACAGGCTCCAGCCGTTCCATCCGTTCCACCCGTTCGAAGTATGTGGTGTTGATTTTTGTGGCCCTATAATCACAACGCTCCGCATCCGTGGCAAGCCACCGTATAAGTCGTACGTGGCTCTTTTCGTTTGTTTTGCCTCCGCTTTCGAGGCTTAGAGCTTGTGTCAGATCTAACCACTGATGCTTTTCTCTTGGCTTTTGAAAGGTTCGTCGGCAGGAGAGGCGTCCCTCGCAAAGTTTACTGCGACAACGCAACGAACTTCGTGGGAGCCGACAGGAAGCTGCAGGAGTTCCGAGCAAGATGGGAGAAGGAGGCGGAAGGCGTACGCGAATTCGCATCAAGAAAAGGATGCGAGTTTGCGTACATACCACCCAGAGCGCCTCACTTCGGCGGTCTATGGGAGGCAGGTGTCAAGTCTGCAAAGCACCTGTTCCTACGGACGGTGGGCAATGCGCTCCTGACCGCAGAAGAGCTCGGAACACTCCTGGCGAGCGTCGAGGCCGTGCTGAACTCTCGGCCACTGGGACCACTCAGCGCGGACCCCAGCGACGGCGAGGCGCTAACCCCGGGCCACTTTCTAATCGGGCGGCCTCTTCTGGCGACTGCAGCTCCACCGCTCCCGGACATCGACAGCCAAACCTGCTTAAGGCGATGGCGCAATGCCTCGTGTCTCAAGCACAGGTTTTGGCAGCGATGGTCCCGGGAGTACATTTCGAGCCTCCAGGTGCGAGCGAAGTGGTTCCAGGAGGAACCCAACGTCGTCGTGGGACAACTCGTCGTGGTGGCCGAAGACAACGTGCCGCCACAAAAGTGGATACTTGGCAGGGTCACCACAACTCACGCCGGGACAGACGGGAAGGTGCGGGTGGCCGACGTCGCCACGAGTAGTGGCAATCTACGGAGGGCTATTCATCGGCTGGCGCCATTGCCCGTTGAAGGACGATGTCCCTCCAAGGGGGCCGGTGTTGGCGCAGATGCTGCTTTAGATTAAGATAGTTTAAGAGAATTATTTGAATTTTAGTTTAGGGCGAAAAGAGAGCGCGAGAGCGGCCGTTTGCGGACGTCGCCTCGCGCCCTTTTTTTGCCGCCTTAGGCTTAGTTTAGCATGTAAGCCTAATTTGAAGTCAGTTGAAAAACCGAACTAAATAGAAGCACAATCGCACAATCTTTTCGTCATTTTCGATATTAAAGTCAGAATTAAAAGCAAGCGTCCCATCTTTGTTTAAATAATTTATATAAACTCATATAAATTTTCAGATGGGTTGCTTAGCTTTTCAACTAATTGGTTGGGATTATTTGGATTAAAGTATATATGCTGGCCATTTTCTAAGTGCCAAGTGTGTGATAGCCAGAAACCTTTCATGTATGGGAAATGCAAGAATTCTCCACACGGCTTCTGAACTACTGATATTTCTACCACTTTAACATGATTGATCCTCATCTCTGTAGTTCTCAGTCGTAAATGATGCTTGATCATTGCCTTTGTTTACATATTTGCAAATGTATTTTATTGACTTCACAGGACTGCAGTACTCTACATTTATGTGAGCTTCGAAAGTTCGTGAAAGTACACAGTTGTAAGGTACAACCCAACGATTATCTATTCTATTACCATTCATTTCGACAATAAAGCCTCCATCATCTGGAGCTCTTCGCCGATATTGAGGGTAACCATCAATTCCCGTGTTAGTTGCAAAACCGACTTGGTCAGAGGCAGTTTTGTTATGGGGTTACATTGGGGTATATCAACGGAATATCCATCCTCCTCATAACAGAAAAGCAGTGGATACTGTAAAGCATCGTAAGAACGGTGCACTTCACTTATTCGTTGTAATTTATTATTGTGACTTTCAATAATAATATCTCGCTTTTCAAACTACTGTCCGACTATTAGCAAAGCTACTTCGCTTGCCTGGGGTGCGTTAAAACGACCCTTATGAGCCCCAGCTGGTGTTCTATCAGCGTGAATAATCATTTTATAGTCTACTAGCAGGTATTGCCCGTCTTAACCCGGCTCAATATGTTTCCAATTGTATTTATTTTGTGTGTGCATAACATACCCATATGTTTTCACCTTATAAGTTACCAGTAGGAAGGCATTTAAGGTATTTAAATGAACATTTTCTGTTATTGACAAAAAATTGTTCAGTAGTCCGTTACATTTTTGTTCTTGACAAACTATTTCGTTAAACGAACATGACCACTATAACTAATATTTATTAAAGCTCGTTTTCCCCCCGTTGGAGCTAGAATTTTCCAATAGCCTTTCTTAGTGTGCTCCTACACTATGATGGATACTATGAAACAATACTTGAGTCCAAATTTAAATTCACATTTGAGTCTTTTCGTGCCATATTGAGTCAATACGGCCACGCACAAACTCGGAATATGAAACACGGCACTCGTGTCAATGCCGTGCAGCGATGAGCCACGATCAAAAACTACTGGCACCGATACCATCAAAATATCGAAGTTTGAATGCAATAAGCAGAATAATGAAATCGAATTATTTATTGAGATCAATAAGAACAAATCATATACATACATCTGCCCGCAATGCGAAGCAGAATATGCGTAGGTCCGTTATTCGGTTTCTGCTTTACTATCGCTTACGCAGTCGTTGCCTAGCGACGGTAACTGTAACATTTTGGCGTTTTGCCTTTGCAATTAACATTAAATGGTCAAAACGAAAGAAGAAGAGCGAGCTAATGACTTGCAGTTGTTGTTGTTTTCAGAGCATTATTTTTTTTTTACAATCAAACAACTGTGTTCGATTGCCCATTGTATACATTAATACGAATGTACATACATGCTATATTCATACACAGGCATACATATGTATGTATGTTTCTTTTTACTTTTTCAACCGCACGTAGAGAACCGCTCACATAGACACGAACTGTTGCTTGTTGTGTGTGTGAGTGTGTGTATGTGATGTCCCCAACTATTTGATATTTGTTGTTGCTGCATAAAGCTATTAATGAAAACCCTAATGCCAAATGCACTAAACAAAGAAAAAATTACTTTTAAAAATGTTATATTATAGAATTTTCAATTAATTAACATTTCTTGCTCTGTCAGTGCAAGACGAATGTACATACATACATACATACATATGTAGATACATATGTACATACATAGATGTGCACATATGTAGATACATATGTACATACATAGATGTGCACATATGTATCTATGGACATTCACACATTAGTGTCTCACATTTTGCTTTGGCTATTTCAATCGTTTGCACGCAACTACACGAACAGCTGTTTGCATGTGTGTGTGCGTGTTGCTACTTAGTTGTCCCCAACTGTTTGATATTTTGTATTGTTTGTTCTCCCTGCTTTTGTAAAATGCATATTTTGAAAATCCTTGAATGCAAAGTTGTAGATTTAGTTGCGTAGATTACATTGTCCAAATTTTAAATCGATCGGACTAAATTTATAACACAAACTTTTCATTTGAAATAGTGAATAAATATTAAAACCCCAATAATTCAAGGTCCAACACAAATTTCGAAAACCCGAGTATGCAGTTTTGTTTGTATTCTTTAATTGATTTTAGAAACTAAGTTTTAAGTCGATCGGTTGAAAAATGCGGATTTTTCAAACAAACTTTGGAGCTACTTTTCCCCCCTTTGGAGCTCGAATTTTCCAAAATCCCTTCTTAGTGCGCATCTACACCATGATAGGATACTTGAGCCCAAATTTTAGCATCCTAGCTTTTACCGTGTGGGCTGTGGGCTGTTGACGCGGTTTGCTTTTGTGCCCCAACATTTTTTTTACAGGAATACTCCCATATTTTAGGCCCCAAAAACAGTATCAAAAAACCAAGTACACAGTTTTTCTTGGAATTGTTCTGAGAGTATACAAACTAAGTTTAAAGTTAATCAGATGAAAACTGTAGATTTTTCATACAAACGTTGGAGCCTGTTTTCCCCCCTTTGGAGCTCGAGTTTTCCAAAATCCCTTCTCAATGGTCACCTAGACTATGAAAGGATACTTGAGTCCAAATTTCAGCTTCCTAGCCTTTACCGTTTGGGCTGTGCGTTGATCACCAATCAGTCATTCAGTCAGTCAGGACAAACTGTTTTATATATATAGATATTATTTTTGGGTGCTTTATCAAGAGCAACTTTTAAATCTCTTATATATGAGTTACTCATGCGCAACATGGATTGGAGCGCCTTCATTAAGTCAATTTTGACATCAGAGATATTTTTGCTCCTCAGTTTCGCTTCTCTTTCATCTTCACCAACAAAATATATTTGAAGAAACAGTTCTTATTTTTGAGGGCTAGGCCAAAGACTACCAACTAAATGATAGACTTGACCCTGAACCTTAAATGTTGGCATAAACCCATCATTTACAATTCTTGTACTTCCAAATGAAGTCATTTCGAAGCAACTATTGTATTTTCTTATGCGGTCCATAAAGTGGATATGGTTGGGATGGCCACCTAACATTACGCTAGCAAGAGGTTCAGGTAATTCCTTAAATGAAGGCAGATCAACTTTTCCCTCTTTGCAGCACATCCCTAGAGACTCATCTTTCCATTTAAGAGCATTACAAAACTTGCATTTGCGATCCATGGAACCTAGTGCAATACTTAGGTCTGAACTATATGCCGTATTGGAATCTTACATTAAACCAGACATTGGTTTAACTTTCCATGGGAGCAAACGTCTCTCTTCTCGCACTTTAGGATTATTGCTCTTCTATGAACATCAGGATTTTGATCCTGATATTTCTGTGCTGCAGCTCGGTGCACATCAGGATTCTTATCCTGATATTTCTGTGCTGAAGCTCGGTGCACATCAGGATTTTCATCCTGATATTTCTGTACTGCAGCTCGATGCACACCAGGATTGTCAGCCTGATACTTCTCAGCTGCATCTTTAAGTTGTTCACGATGCTCAGACTTAAATTTTTGAGTTGCAAGCTTTTGCTGCTTCTTTCTCATTTTGTCAGAAAATCGAGCTCGTCTTTTGATAGGGTTTCTCGCTCTGACTGTTTGAGATTCCCTTTGAGAATTTGTTTTAAGTACAATTTCAGAAGGATTCTGTACTTGTGCATCGCGTTGAAACTTTTCAGCTGCATCTTTCACCTCTTCCCGAGTCTCAGACTGATATTTTTGAAATGCAAGCTTTTTCTGCTTTTTTCTTGTTTTATCAGAAAATCGAGCTCGTCTTTTACTGAGTTTTTTTCTGTATTTGTTTGAGAAGCAGAATCTGCATTGGGCAAGGTTTCAGAAGGCATGTACACATAAAAATGACCATTGGACAGATCGCCGGTGAAACGCAATCTTTTCACAGGATATTTCCATGACTTCCAAGACTTCAATGCAAATTGAGTATAATTCGCCCGCCCGAAATCAACGAAATTATGCCAGTTATTCACCACATTGGTTAAAACATGTGAAATTGCTCTAAACAGGCAAGCTCCATCGCCAATTATAAAAACGACGGAATGAGGCGTTATTACGCCATTTATATTTAAACTTTCTGTAAGCGTGATGTCTTACTGTATTTTTATCATGAGAATTAAACTATTTTTAAAATAGTTTCATGCAATCTCAGGATTTATATTTCAGTATTAAAAATACTGTGTTGTATGATAGCCAAAAATATTTAAATCATGCAAATACTTGAGGCACAAACAACAAATAATATCTTTAATATTTAAAAATATTGCAAAAAAATTTACCGTAAATGTCAACTATTTTAGAAATAGTTTCATGCCAATTTTACGGTTTTTATTTCAGTATTCAAAATACTGTGTTGTATGATAGCCGAAAATATTTAAATCATGCAAATACTTAAGACACAAACAACAAATAATATTTTAAATATTTAAAGATATTGCAAAACAATTTTACAGTAAATGTCAACTATTTTAAAAATAGTTTCATGCAAATTTTACGATATGTTGTATATTTCAGTATTAACAAGATAGAACGCTACAGTCCAGCAAGCCCAACAGTAAAATGGCCTGTACTCTCCACAAAAAAGAAAAATTAAAAAAAAAATTAAATTATTAAAAAATAAGAATGAATGAATTAATTAAAATTAATTAATTAAATTAGAATACATGTTTATGTTCAGTTTTAACAGCATACATGTACATCACTTACCTATGCGTGTTTATATGCGTGTATGTATGCAGCACAAAGTTGAACCAAAGCAGCAACAACAACAACAGCTGCGGCAGCGCTATGAATATAACTTTCTTCAGAATTGACCTATCATGATGAAATTTGGCACACGGATACATTAGTACTAACTGGATGTACCTACCAAAATTGATTTCAAAATATTTGCAAATATTTAAGGCAGAAAATACAAATATTTTGAATACAAAGAAATATTGAAAAATAATTTTACCGTAAGAATTCAACTATTTCGAAAATATTTTCATGCAAATCTTACGGATTTTATTTCAGTATTAAAAATACTGTGTTGTATGATTATTACAAAATTATACCAAATAATTTTACCGTAAGATTTCAACTATTGCGAAAATAGCTTCATGCAAATCTTAATGTTTTTATATTAGTATTAAAAATACTGTCTTGATTGATCGTCTAAAATATTATAAGCATGCAAATGTTTACGACAACAAATTAAAAACAAGATAGAACGCTACAGTCGAGCAAGCCCGACAGTAAAATAGCCTGTACTCTCCACAAAAAGGAAAAATTAAAAAAAAAAAAAAATTAAAAAAAAATTAAATTATTAAAAAAATGAATGAATGAATTAATTAAAATAATTAATTTAATTAAATTAGAATACATGTTTATGTTCAGTTTAAACAGCATACATTTACATCACGTACCTATGCGTGTTCATATGCGTGTATGTATGCAGCACAAAGTTGAACAAAAGCAGCAACAACAACAACAGCTGCGGGCAGCGCTGCCGACAGAGCTGCAGGCAGCGCATGAGCAGCGATTTTACTTATGGCTATAACTTTCTTCAGAATTGACCTATCATGATGAAATTTGGCACACGGACACATTAGTACTAACTGGATGTACCTACCAAAATTGATTTTTAAATTCCGAGAATTACGGAAGTTATAAGAAAAAATACGAATTGCGGGGGAGTGGGGGGGTGTATCAGAAAAAATAAACAAACTCGTTCTGCCTAGGGCTTATAGGAACCTTGATACCAATTTTGGTTATCCTAGCTCTTGTACTTACTGAGATCCTTGCGCTCATACAGACAGACGGACAGACGGTCAGACGGACATGGCTATATCGACTCGTCTTCTCATCCTGATCAAGAATATATATACTTTGTGGGGTCTGCCACGCCGCCTTCTGTGTGTTACATACATGCGCACAAAACTAGTATAGCCTTTCACCCTTTGGGTACAGGCTATAAAAATATTTTGAGTCATGTAAAAAAAAAATATTTTTATCTACATCGTTATATGCCTACTATTTTGAAAATAGTACACGCATCTTTAACGATATTTATTATGCAATATCAAATTTAATAGTGCAAAATCTATATATATAAAACAGTTTGTCCTGACTGACTGACTGATTGGTGATCAACGCACAGCCCAAACGAAATTTGTGTTGGACCTTGAATTATTGGGGTTTTAATATTTATTCACTATTTCAAATGAAAAGTTTGTGTTATAAATTTAGTCCGATCGATTTAAAATTTGGATAATGTAATCTACGTAACTAAATCTACAACTTTGCATTCAAGGATTTTCAAAATATGCATTTTACAAAAGCAGGCAGAACAAACAATACAAAATATCAAACAGTTGGGGACAACTAAGTATACATACACACACACACACACATGCAAACAGCTGTTCGTGTGGTTGCGTGCAAACGATTGAAATAGCCAAAGCAAAATGTGAGACACTAATGTGTGAATGTCCATAGATACATATGTGCACATCTATGTATGTACATATGTATCTACATATGTATGTATGTATGTACATTCGTCTTGCACTGACAGAGCAAGAAATGTTAATTAATTGAAAATTCTATAATATAACATTTTTAAAAGTAATTTTTTCTTTGTTTAGTGCATTTGGCATTAGGGTTTTCATTAATAGCTTTATGCAGCAACAACAAATATCAAATAGTTGGGGACATCACATACACACACTCACACACACAACAAGCAACAGTTCGTGTCTATGTGAGCGGTTCTCTACGTGCGGCTGAAAAAGTAAAAAGAAACATATGTACATACATATGTATGTATGCCTGTGTATGAATATAGCATGTATGTACATTCGTATTAATGTATACATTGGGCAATCGAACACAGTTGCTTGATTGTAAAAAAAAATAATGCTCTAAAAACAACAACAACTGCAAGTCATTAGCTCGCTCTTCTTCTTTCGTTTTTACCATTTAATGTTAATTGCAAAGGCAAAACGCCAAAATGTTACAGTTACCGTCGCTAGGCAACGACTGCGTAAGCGATAGTAAAGCAGAACCCGAATAACCGAGCTACGCATATTCTGCTTCGCATTGCGGGCAGATGTATGTTTGTTGTATGTATATGATTTGTTCTTATTGATCTCAATAAATAATTCGATTTCATTATTTAAATATTCTGCTTATTGCATTCAAACTTCGATATTTTGATTTTTGAGTGCCGTGTTTCGTATTCCGAGTTTGTGCGTGGCCGTATTGACTCAATATGGCACGATAAGACTCAAATGTGAATTTAAATTTGGACTCAAGTATTGTTTCATAGTATCCATCATAGTGTAGGAGCACACTAAGAAAGGCTATTGGAAAATTCTAGCTCCAACGGGGGGAAAACGAGCTTTAATAAATATTAGTTATAGTGGTCATGTTCGTTTAACGAAATAGTTTGTCAAGAACAAAAATGTAACGGACTACTGAACAATTTTTTGTCAATAACAGAAAATGTTCATTTAAATACCTTAAATGCCTTCCTACTGGTAACTTATAAGGTGAAAACATATGGGTAGGTTATGCACACACAAAATAAATACAATTGGAAACATATTGAGCCGGGTTAAGACGGGCAATACCTGCTAGTAGAATATAAAATATTTTAAAGACCAAACATATGTTTGTATGTATGTACGTTCAAAATATATACATATATATGTATATACATGTAAAGTGGCATCCTTGTGCCATTATCATCAGTTGGCACCCCCGATCAGGCGAAGGTGTAATTAAGAAGAAGTCGTGGGATAGTCGGCATTCAGTAGTAAAGTTGTACAGCTGTCACTAAAGTTAGTCAGAAGTTGCGAAAGTCGGCGTCTAAACATCATTTGAAGTCTTATGTTATTATATAATACTGTTCTTATTGTTTGTCAAATACTCGATATACTTTATTAAACGAGGTTTATAACCTAATAAATCTTACATGGGGGCTCAACCGTGTCGAGCAGCCGGACAAATATTCAGAACAGTTAAAAGTTTTTAAGTGAAGCATTCATAAAAAATGATTCTTACATAAGGGCTCAGCCGCATAAATTTTCAGAGCAGTTACATATGTTCATACGCAGTCACTTGAAATAATACATCTAAAAGTTGCAGTGCTTAAAAATGATACGCTCAAGCAGAAAAAATAAAAATGGCGCATCAAGCAAGAAAAATCTGTTGCCGGTGGCGCGTGTGGAAGATGGAAAGACATCACAAAGTGTAGACGATCTTGATCTAACATTGGAAATGGTAGAGGAAAGCAGAGCAGTGGTAAATGATGAACAAAGTTTAAATCATACGTGCGAAAAAGAGATAAATATATACAAGTGCGAACAAGGCACAACGGCAGGAATAAAAGAAGAAGGTGCGAACGTCGAACTACATGGTAATGGCGCAGTTGAAAATACCGAGAAAAGAATGTATTCCGAGGAGACACACACATGTATACAAAATAACGATTTGTCAATTTTAATTAAAATGCTGAGTGAAAAGTGCGATTCTAACCCAAAAAGCTTTGCAAAAGTAGTCCCTGATTTCGATGGCATAGCTATACCAGTTAAGCAGTGGGTAAATAATTTCGACGAAAACGCCGAGGCATACGAATTAAGTGAAAAACAAAAGTATGTGAATGCAAGAAATAAAATGGTTGACACGGCCAAATTATTTGTGGAAACTATTACTGTATCAAATTATGAAATGTTATGTGCAGCCTTAATGGAAGAATTTGATAAACAGCTGAGCAGTGCCGAAGTACATAAAATGTTGCTAAAGCGGAAAAAGTGTGTGTCGGAAAATTTTCATGATTATGTGCTCCAGATGCGAAAAATAGCATCACTTGGACAAGTTGAAGATCAGTCGATTATAAATTATATAGTTGATGGCTTAGACGTGCGTGACGATCTAAAATTTCCGTTGTACAGTGCGCCCACGTACAAAACGTTGATAAGGTGGGAGACAAACAACAACAACAGCAGCATTGCTACAATTGCGGTTCAACAGAACATAAGCGGGCAGAATGTAAACGAGAAACAAAATGTTTTAGGTGTAACGGTGTCGGTCACATAGCGAAGCAGTGCTTCGCAAACAAACAAAGCGTTAACATTGTATTAAAGGAAAATCGCGTCAAAGAAATAAAAATCGGGAAAGCAGTTGTATCGTGTTTGATTGACACTGGTGCGGATGTTTCACTTATGTGAAAACAAAAGTATGAAAACATTTTCGGTGACCAAAAGTTGCAAAAGAATTTTACTAAACTGTTTGGCTTAGGCAATATTGCTACTGTCGTGTTGGGTGAATTTACAGAAAAAGTTGAGGTCGATGGTTTTGTGACAAATCATACATTTCTTGTTGTACCAGATGCAAGTCTAAAAGTTGAAATAATTGTTGGCTATGACTTTTTACAGAAGTTTACTGTCACACTAAATTCCAATGGTTACACGTTCGTACAGGCGCAAACAAATGCTGATGATGAGCAGTCTGAGTTGAATGTTTTTAACGTGGTAAGTCCAGCAAACGAAATCGATTTAAATGTTGAATCCCAGTATGCCGAACCAGTCAAACAAATGATCGCCAATTACAAGCCGGTGGACAATGCAGTAGAATGCCTAATAAAAATGACCATCATACCGAATGTTCCAAGCATCGCTTTTCGCGAAAGTCCAAGCCGATTGTCTACAACAGAACGTGAATTTGTACGAAAACAGGTGGATGAATGGCTTCACAGTGGCATTATCAGAGATTCGTCATCAAACGTTGCAAGCAAGGTGGTGTTGGCCAAAAAGAAAGATAGGACCTACCGATTATGTGTGGACTATCGTAAGCTGAATACCCTCGTACTTAAGGATAGGTTTCCAGTACCAGTTGTCGAAGAAGTACTCGAGAAGATGCAAAATGCGAAATATTTTACTTTTATGGATTTGCGAAAAGGCTTTTTTCATGTGCAGGTAGAGGAGCAAAGTCGAAAGTATACAGCGTTTGTTACCAAAGAAGGGTTGTATGAATTTAATAGGGCACCCTTTGGATTTTGCAACTCCCCAGCAGTGTTCGTACGATACGTTAATTACATATTTCAAACATTGATTAACAAAGGCATAATGGAGATGTATGTTGACGACATAGTTATTTTCGGAGATTCAGCTGGTCAATGTTTGGAAAATATGCGAACTGTACTAAAGCAGGCAGAAAAGTATGGGCTTGATATAAAATGGGCCAAGTGTCAGTTCTTAAAGAAGAAAATAAATTTTCTGGGTCATGAAGTAGAAAACGGACGTGTTTGGCCAGGTCAAGAAAAGGTAAAAGCTGTGAAGAATTTTCCTCTTCCCAAAAACATACGGGGAGTACAGGCCTTTCTTGGACTAACGGGGTATTTTCGAAAGTTCGTTAAAGATTATGAATTACTACCCAGACCGTTGACACAATTGTTGAGAAAAGAAGCTGAATTCAAAATTGAAGGGTTACATGTACAGGCGATAGAACAATTAAAGAATGCTTTGACGAATGAACCAGTATTGAAGATATTCATGCAGAATGCGGCAACACAGTTACATGTTGATGCGTCAAAAGATGGGTTTGGTGCTACTCTTCTCCAGCAGCATGATGGCAAGTGGCATCCTATTCTGTACTGGAGTAAAAAAACGACACCTCAAGAAGAAAAGTTGCATAGCTATTTTTTGGAAGTGAAATCAGCATACTTAGCAACAAAAAAGCTACGATATTATTTAATGGGCATTGAATTTGTTCTCGTTCGTTTAAGATGACATCAACGAAAAAAGAAATTCCCAGAGAAGTAGTGCAGTGGTTAATGTATCTGCAAGATTTTACGTATACCATAGAACATCGCATTGGTATAAGGATGTCGACATGTCGAGAGCCTGAGTCGATTCCCAGTCATGATCGTAAGCACAGAAGTTCAGGCACAATTTTTAAAGGCCCAACGCAAAGATGAAATAAAACACTTCAGACCATATGTTTACGGCAGGCATTTCTTGGTTAAAACAGATCATAGACCACTAACATATCTGTTTTCAATGATAAACCCAACTTCCAAACTAACGAGAATGAGACTAGATTTAGAAGAATACCAATTTACTGTTGAATATCTCAAGGGGAAAGATAATCACGTAGCAGATGCGTTGTCTAGAATTAACATAGACTCGCTAATAGAAATGAATAGGAACATAATGATGGTCCAAACCAGATCATCAATACGACAGGAAAACATCTGCGCAGATGATAAAATAAAATTGCAGAAAAAACAAAAAAAGCCCAATGTCTATGAAGTCATTAGCAATAATGACGTAAGAAAATTTGTGAAACTAAAAATCTGTAAATCGAATTGTTTATTTAAGCAAGGAAAACGAATTATTTCACAATTTTCAATTAATAATTTGTACTCCAATGAAAAGTTCGACTTAGGTCAATTTTTTCAAAGGCTTAATTCAGAAGCCGGATTACATAAAATTGTTAATTTACAGTTGTCACAAAGTGAACAAATTTTCGAATTTGTATCACTAAATGAATTTAAAAATATGGGCAATAATTACTTGAAAACATTAAAAGTAGCGCTACTAACAAAAGTGACACACATAGACAAAAATGACGAAAGTCAAATTAATGCAATACTGTCGAAATACCATGATGATCCTATAGAAGGAGGCCATACAGGGATTACGCGTACCCTATTCAAAATTAGGAAATACTACTATTGGCCCCAAATGACTAAGACAATTAAGAAGTATGTCAAAACTTGTATGAAATGCCAACAGGCAAAAACTACTAGACATACTAAAGCTCCCATGATATTAACAAATACCCCAAACACAGCATTTGACACTGTTATAATAGATACAATAGGACCATTACCTCGTACAGAGAATGGCCATGAGTACGCAATAACCATAATATGCGATCTCACTAAATATCTAGTTACAATACCAGTAGCAGATAAAAGTGAGAAAACAGTTGCTAAGGGTATATTTGAATCCTTTGTATTAAAGTACGGTCCTATGAAGACGTTCATAACGGATATGGGTACTGAATACAAGAATTCACTCATAAATGACTTGTGCAAGTATATGAAGATAAATAATATACACTCAACAGCACATCATCACCAGACACTTGGAACAATTGAAAGAAGCCATCGAACATTTAACGAGTTTATTCGTTCATATATTTCAATTGACAAAGACGATTGGGACATATGGTTGAATTATTTCACCTATTGTTTCAATACTACTCCATCGACAGTACACGAATACTGTCCATACGAACTCGTCTATGGTAGATTACCTAGACAGTTCATAGAATTTAATAATAAAACAAAAATTGACCCCATTTATAACATAGATGATTATGCTAAAGAGTTTAAGTTTAGATTGGAAACAGCTTATAAAAGAGCGAAAACTTTAATAGAGTTAGAAAAACAAAAACGAAAGATAGAATATGACAAAAAATTAAATGACATAGAACTAGAGATAGGAACTTTAGTACTATTAAAGAACGATACAGCCCATAAGCTAGAAAGAAAATATTTAGGTCCCTATAAAGTTATAAGTATAGAAGGTAGGAACAACATAAAAATAGATGGGGGAAAAAGGAAACCACAGATAGTAAATAAAAACCGGTTAAAATTATTCAAAAGTTAGATTAACCTGAACTAGAATACACTCAAATTTTATGCATGATCGATCAGCCATAAAATAAACAACAAATAAATACATAAAAATATATAAAAAAAATAATAATAATTATAATAAATATATATATATATATATATATTTAAAAAAAAATAAATAAATGTATTTTCCAAATTATACTTATTAGTACGTAATGTATAATTTTAAGTAAAAATAACTACACTATGTTACGTCATTTTTCAAAAGGAGGGAGATGTAGTATGCGCATATGTCGAGAGTGCACTGTATCCAGTGCCCGTCAAATATATACAACAGCAACACTTTGTTGCTGCATAAACATAATTTAAACAGCGACACTTTCAAGTGCAATGACTTGAAAGTAGCTGGCGCAATTAGCCGCGTCAGCATTCTCATGCATTGACCGCTCATGAGACATATATGCATACCACTCTCTTACGTTATATATAAGCATATATACATAAGGCTGCTCTGCCGCTGCCTTTAGGCTAAGAACATTTTATATATACAATGTGTTTTTAATACTAATCGAAGACCAGACGTATTTCACCTTAGTTGCAGTTGCAGAAATTTTAAAACTGAAACCGTACGCAAACTACAAGGTCAGAAATCAGCTGATTTATAAACAAGTAGATGGTATTGATTTGCTAGCCGTACCGAAATGCATGGAAAAAGAAGTTATCAGGAATGCTCATAACTTTGGTCATATGGGTGTGAAGAAAACCATGCATCACATTCAGCAGGACTATTTTATAGCACACTTAGAGAAAAAAGTTGTGGAATTTATCGCGAATTGCATTGAGTGTATAACACATAACAGAAAGCTGGGTAAACAAGATGATTTTTTGCATTGTATCGACAAAGAAGATCAGCCGCTGAGTACACTCCATGTAGATTATTTGGGATCATTGGACCTGACTGCAAAGAAGTACAAATACATATTCGCTGCTGTTGACGGGTTTTCAAAATACACATGGTTGTATCCAACAAAGTCTACCGATGCGCAAGAAGTTGTTAAACATATCAGCTCGTGGGTAGCTATCTTTGGGAATCCACGGCGTATTATCAGCGACAAAGGAGCAGCATTTATATCGAAGCAGTTTAAAGATTTTTGTGAGGAACACAAAATAGAGCACATCGAGACTACTACAGGGATCCCAAGAGGAAATGGGCAGATAGAAAGAGTCAACCGAGTTATTCTGTCTGTTTTGTCAAAAATGTCTGCAGCCGAGCCGTCAAAATGGTATAAATATACATCAAAGGTGCAACGATCACATGTCCATTCATCTACGAAGTACACTCCGTTTGAAATTATGTTCGGCGTCAAAATGCGTAATGAATCTGATCTGGAAGTGGTGAAAATTCTTCAGGACGAGCTACTGGAAGGCTTGCAGGATGAACGCAACCAAATCAGAGCTGATGCCAGAGTACAGATTGAAAAAGCTCAAAGTTGCTACAAAAAGAATTTTGACAAACAGCGACGTAAGCATAGTGGTTACCGATTATCAGACTTAGTAGCCATTAAAGTAACACAGTTTTTAAATGGTAAAAAGCTGGCTCCCAAATATATCGGGCCATACGAGGTTACCAAAATAAAACGTAATGGAAGGTTCGACGTGAAGAAAGTTGCAGAGTTCCAGGGTCCGAATCAGACTTCAACTTGTACTGATTCTATGAAACTGTGGCGTTACATGGGTCAAGACGAAGACGATGAAGCTGGAGAATCATCTGAGACAGATGATGAGGAGGATGGCCGAGTGTAAAGTGGCACCTTGTGCCATTATCATCAGTTGGCACCCCCGATCAGGCGAAGGTGTAATTAAGAAGAAGTCGTGGGATAGTCGGTTTTCAACAGTCGTAAGCAGCAGTCGTGGCATTCAGTCGTCAGTAGTAACGTTGTACAGCAGTCACTAAAGTTGGTCAGAAGTTGCGAAAGTCGGCGTCTAAACATCATTTGAAGTCTTATGTTATTATATAATACTGTTCTTATTGTTTGTCAAATACTCGATATACTTTATTAAACGATTTATAAACCTAATAA
>NW_022060775.1:0-45392 GCF_003285725.1 Scaptodrosophila lebanonensis
TCTTAGTGCGCACCTGCACTATGATAGAATACTTGAGCCCAACTTTCAGCTCCCTAGCTTCTACGGTTTTGGCTGTGGGCTGTTGACGCGGTTCCTTTTGTGCCTAATTGCCGCCCCCATAATTCAGCCTCCAAGACAAGTATCAAAATTCGAGTATGCAGTTTTATTTATATTCTTTATGGATTTTGGAAACCTAATATTAGGTCCCCTCTTGGAACTCGAATTTTTCAATACTCTTTAGTGCAAATCTACACTATGATAGAATACTTGAGCCCAACTTTCAGCTCCCTAGCTTCTACGGTTTTGGCTGTGGGCTGTTGACGCGGTTTCCTTTTAGTGCCTAATTGACGGCCCATAAGTTCAGTCTCCACGATAAGATTCAAAATTCGCGGTTGCAGTTTTATTTATATTCTTTTATGGATTTTGGAAACCTAATATTAGGGTCGATTATTCAATCGAATGTGGATTTTACCAACAAATTTTGCAGCTCCTTGTCCACTCTTTGAAGCTCCGAATTTTTCAAATCCCCATTCTTCTTAGTGCGCACATGCACTATGATAGAATACTTGAGCCCAACTTTCAGCTCCCTAGCTTCTACGGTTTGGCTGTGGGCTGTTGACGCGGTTGCCTTTTATGCCTAATTGACGCCCCATAATTCAGCCTTCCAATGACAAGTTTCAATGTCAAAATTCGAGTATGCAGTTTTAATTTATATTCTTTTATGGATTTTTGGAAACCTAATATTAGGTCGATTATTCATCGAATGTGGATTTTACCAACAAATTTTGCAGCTCCTTTTCCCACTCTTTGGAGCTCGAAATTTTTCAAATCCCCAGCTCTTAGTGCGCACCTGCACTATGATAGAATACTTGAGCCCAACTTTCAGCTCCCTAGCTTCTACGGTTTTGGCTGTGGGCTGTTGACGCGGTTTCAATTTTAAGTGCCTAATTGACGCCCCATAATTCAGTCTCCACGATAAGATTCAAAATTCGCCGGTTGCAGTGTTTATTTATAATTCTTTATGGATTTTGGAAACCTAATATTAGGTCGATTATTCAATCGAAATGTGGATTTTACCAACAAATTTTGCAGCTCCTTTTCCACTCTTTGGAGCCGAATTTTTCAAATCCCCTCTTAGTGCGCACCTGCACTATGATAGAATACTTGAGCCCAACTTTCAGCTCCCTAGCTTCTACGGTTTTGGCTGTGGGCTGTTGACGCGGTTTCCTTTTGTGCCTAATTGACGGCCCATAATTCAGTCTCCACGACAAGTTTCAAATTCGCGGTATGCAGTTTATTTATATTCTTTTATGGATTTTGGAAACCTAATATTAGGTCGATTATTCAATCGAAATGTGGATTTTACCAACAAATTTTGCAGCTCCTTTTCCACTCTTTGGAGCCCGAATTTTTCAAATCCCCTTCTTAGTGCGCACCTGCACTGATGATAGAATACTTGAGCCCAACTTTCAGCTCCCTAGCTTCTACGGTTTGGCTGTGGGCTGTTGACGCGGTTTCATTTTGCCTAATTGGCCACCTGCCCCATAATTCAGTCCTCCAAGCAATATTCAAAATTCGCGGTATGCAGTTTTATTTATATTCTTTTATGGATTTTGGAAACCTAATATTAGGTCGATTATTCAATCGAAATGTGGATTTTAACCACAAATTTTGCAGCTTCCTTTTCCACTCTTTGGAGCTCGAATTTTTCAAATCCCCATCTCTTAGTGCGCACCTGCACTATGATAGAATACTTGAGCCCAACTTTCAGCTCCCTAGCTTCTACGGTTTTGGCTGTGGGCTGTTGACGCGGTGTCATTTGTTGCCTAATTGCACGCCCCATAATTCAAGCCTCCACGTACAGATTCAAAATTCGCGGTTGCAGTTTTATTTATATTCTTTTATGATTTTGGAAACCTAATATTAGGTCGATTATTCATCGAAATGTGGATTTTACCAACAAATTTTGCAGCTCCCTTTTCCACTTCTTGGAGCCCGAATTTTTCAAATCCCCTTCTTAGTGGCGCACCTGCACTATGATAGAATACTTGAGCCCACTTTCAGCTCCCTAAGCTTCTTCTACGGTTTGGGCTGTGGGCTGTTGAACGCGGTTTCATTTTGTGCCTAATGGCACGCCCCCATAATTCAGCCTCCAAGGCAAGTTTCAAGTTACCGGGTATGCAGTTTTATTTATATCTTCTTTATTGATTTTGGAAACCTAATATTAGGTCGATTATTCAATCGAAATGTGGGATTTTACCCACAAAGTTTGCAGCTCCTTTTCCACTCTTTGGAGCTCGAATTTTTCAGAATCCCCATTCTATTGGCGCAACCTGCACTATGATAGAATACTTGAGCCCAACTTTCAGCTCCCTAGCTTCTACGGTTTTTGCTGTGGGCTGTTGACGCGGTTTCCTTTTGGGCCTAATTGACGCCCATAATTCAGTCTCCACGACAAGATTCAAAATTCGCGGTTGCAGTTTTATTTATATTCTTTTATGGATTTTGGAAACCTAATATTAGGTCGATTATTCAATCGAATGTGATTTTACCAACAAATTTTGCAGCTCCTTGTCCACTCTTTGGAGCTCGAATTTTTCAAATCCCCATCTCTTAGTGCGCACCTGCACTATGATAGAATACTTGAGCCCAACTTTCAGCTCCCTAGCTTCTACGGTTTGGGCTGTGGGCTGTTGACGCGGTTTCATTTGTGCCTAATTGCCGCCCCATAATTCAGCCTCCAGAGCAAGTTTTCAAAATTCGAGGTATGCAGTTTTATTTATATTCTTTTATGGATTTTGGAAACCTAATATTAGGTCGATTATTCATCGAAATGTGGATTTTACCAACAAATTTTGCAGCTCCTTTTCCACTCTTTGGAGCTCGAATTTTTCAAATCCCCATCTTAGTGCGCACCTGCACTATGATAGAATACTTGAGCCCAACTTTCAGCTCCCTAGCTTCTACGGTTTTGGCTGTGGGGCTGTTGACGCGGTTTCCTTTTGTGCCTAATTGACGGCCCATAATTCAGTCTCCACATAAGATTCAAAATTCGCGTTGCAGTTTTATTTATAGTCTTTTATGGATTTTGGAAACCTAATAATTAGGAGAGGTCGAATTATTCAATCGAAATGTGTGGCTTTAACCAACAAAATGTATGGGCAGCTTCCTTTGCCACTCCACTCTTTGGAGCTCGAATGTTTTCAATTCGCCCATCCTTAGTGGCGCACCTGCACGATGATAGAATACTTGAGCCCAACTTTCAGCTCCCCTAGCTTCTAAATCGACGGGTTTTGGCTGTGAGGCTGTTGACTGCGGTTTCATTTGTGGGCCTAATTGCCCGCCCCATAATTCACAGCCGCCAAGGCAAGTTTCAAGGTACGGGGTATGGCAGTTTTATTTATATTCCTTTGATTGATTTTGGAAACCTAATATTAGTCGATTATTCAATCGAAATGTGGATTTTACCAACAAAATTTTGCAGCTCCTTTTCCACTCTTTGGAGCTCGAATTTTTCAATCCCATCTCTTAGTGCGCACCTGCACTATGATAGAATACTTGAGCCCAACTTTCAGCTCCCTAGCTTCTACGGTTTTGGCTGTGGGCTGTTGACGCGGTTTCCTTTTGTGCCTAATTGACGGCCCATAATTCAGCTCCACGATAAAGATTCAAAATTCGCGGTTGCAGTTTTATTTATATTCTTTATTGATTTTGGAAACCTAATATTAGGTCGATTATTCAATCGAAATGTGGATTTTACCCACAAATTTTGGCAGCTCCATTTTCCACTCTTTGGAGCCCGAATTTTTCAAATCCCCTTCTTAGTGCGCACCTGCACTATGATAGAATACTTGAGCCCAACTTTCAGCTCCCTAGCTTCTACTACGGTTTGGGCTGTGGGCTGTTTGACGCGGTTTCCTTTTGTGCCTAATTGACGGCCCATAATTCAGTCTCCACGATAAGATTCAAAATTCGCGGTTGCAGTTTTATTTATATTCTTTTATGGATTTGGAAACCTAATATTAGGTCGATTATTCAATCGAAATGTGGATTTTACCAACAAATTTTGCAGCTCCTTTTCCACTCTTTGGAGCTCGAATTTTTCAAATCCCCATCTTAGTGCGCACCTGCACTATGATAGAATACTTGAGCCCAACTTTCAGCTCCCTAGCTTCTACGGTTTGGCTGTGGGCTGTTGACGCGGTTTCCTTTTGTGCCTAATTGACGCCCCATAATTCAGTCTCCACGATAAGATTCAAAATTCGCGGTTGCAGTTTTATTTATATTCTTTTATGGATTTTGGAAACCTAATATTAGGTCGATTATTCAATCGAAATGTGGATTTTACCAACAAATTTTGCAGCTCCTTTTCCACTCTTTGGAGCTCGAATTTTTCAAATCCCCTTCTTAGTGCGCACCTGCACTATGATAGAATACTTGAGCCCAACTTTCAGCTCCCTAGCTTCTACGGTTTTGGGCTGTGGGCTGTTGACGCGGTTTCCTTTTGTGCCTAATTGACGCCCCATAATTCAGTCTCCACGACAGATTTCAAAATTCGCGGTTGCAGTTTTATTTATATTCTTTTATGGATTTTGGAAACCTAATATTAGGTCGATTATTCAATCGAAATGTGGATTTTACCAACAATTTTTGCAGCTCCTTTTCCACTCTTTGGAGCTCGAATTTTTCAAATCCCCATTCTTAGTGCGCACCTGCACTATGATAGAATACTTGAGCCCAACTTTCAGCTCCCTAGCTTCTACGGTTTTGGCTGTGGGCTGTTGACGCGGTTTCATTTTGTGCCTAATTGACGCCCCATAATTCAGTCCTCCAAGATAAGATTCAAAATTCGCGGTTGCAGTTTTATTTATATTCTTTTATGGATTTTGGAAACCTAATATTAGGTCGATTATTCAATCGAAATGTGGATTTTACCAACAAATTTTGCAGCTCCTTTTCCACTCTTTGGAGCCCGAATTTTCAAATCCCCATCTCTTAGTGCGCACCTGCACTATGATAGAATACTTGAGCCCAACTTTCAGCTCCCTAGCTTCTACGGTTTTGGCTGTGGGCTGTTGACGCGGTTTCATTTTGTGCCTAATTGACGGCCCCATAATTCAGTCTCCACGATAAGATTCAAAATTCGCGGTTGCAGTTTTATTTATATTCTTTTATGGATTTTGGAACCTAATATTAGGTCGATTATTCAATCGAAATGTGGATTTTACCAACAAATTTTGCAGCTCCTTTTCCACTCTTTGGAGCCTCGAATTTTTCAAATCCCCATCTTCTTAGTGCGCACCTGCACTATGATAGAATACTTGAGCCCAACTTTCAGCTCCCTAGCTTCTACGGTTTTGGGCTGTGGGCTGTTGACCGCGGTTTCATTTTGTGCCTAATTGCCGCCCCCATAATTCAGCCTCCAAGGCAAGTTTCAAGTTACCGGTATGCAGTTTTATTTATATTCTTTTATGGATTTTGGAAACCTAATATTAGGTCGATTATTCAATCGAAATGTGGATTTTACCAACAAATTTGCAGCTTCCTTTTCCACTCTTTGGAGCCCGAATTTTTCAAATCCCCATTCTTAGTGCGCACCTGCACTATGATAGAATACTTGAGCCCAACTTTCAGCTCCCTAAGCTTCTACGGTTTTGGCTGTGGGCTGTTGACGCGGTTTCATTTTGTGCTTAATTGCCACCCCATAATTCAGGCCTCCAAGACAAGTTTCAAAATTCGAGTAATGCAGTTTTTATTTATATTCTTTTATGGATTTTGGAAACCTAATATTAGGTCGATTATTCAATCGAAATGTGGATTTTACCAACAAATTTTGCAAGCTCCTTTTCCACTCTTTGGAGCCCGAATTTTTCAAATCCCCATCTCTTAGTGCGCACCTGCACTATGATAGAATACTTGAGCCCAACTTTCAGCTCCCTCGCTTCTACGGTTTGGGCTGTGGGCTGTTACCCCGCGGTTTCATTTTGTGCCTAATTGCCGCCCCCATAATTCAGCCTCCAAGGGCAAGTTTTCAAGTTACCGGGTATGCAGTTTTATTTATATTCTTTTATGGATTTTGGAAACCTAATATTAGGTCGATTATTCAATCGAAATGTGGATTTTACCAACAAATTTTGCAGCTCCTTTTCCACTCTTTGGAGCCCGAATTTTTCAAATCCCCATCTCTTAGTGCGCACCTGCACTATGATAGAATACTTGAGCCCAACTTTCAGCTCCCTAGCTTCTACGGTTTTGGCTGTGGGCTGTTGACGCGGTTTCATTTTGTGCCTAATTGCCGCCCCCATAATTCAGCCTCCAAGGCAAGTTCAAGTTACCGGGTATGCAGTTTTATTTATATTCTTTTATGGATTTTGGAAACCTAATATTAGGTCGATTATTCAATCGAAATGTGGATTTTACCAACAAATTTTGCAGCTCCTTTTCCACTCTTTGGAGCTCGAATTTTTCAAATCCCCATCTCTAGTGCGCACCTGCACTATGATAGAATACTTGAGCCCAACTTTCAGCTCCCTAGCTTCTACGGTTTTGGCTGTGGGCTGTTGACGCGGTTTCCTTTGTGCCTAATTGACGCCCCCATAATTCAGTCTCCACGATAAGATTCAAAATTCGCGGTTGCAGTTTTATTTATATTCTTTTATGGATTTTGGAAACCTAATATTAGGTCGATTATTCAATCGAAATGTGGATTTTACCAACAAATTTTGCAGCTCCTTTTCCACTCTTTGGAGCTCGAATTTTTCAAATCCCCATTCTTAGTGCGCACCTGCACTATGATAGAATACTTGAGCCCAACTTTCAGCTCCCTAGCTTCTACGGTTTTGGCTGTGGGCTGTTGACGCGGTTTCATTTTGTGCCTAATTGCCGCCCCCATAATTCAGCCTCCAAGGCAAGTTTCAAGTTCCGGGTATGCAGTTTTATTTATATTCTTTTATTGATTTTGGAAACCTAATATTAGGTCGATTATTCAATCGAAATGTGGATTTTACCCACAAATTTTGCAGCTCCTTTCCACTCTTTGGAGCCCGAATTTTTCAAATCCCCATCTTAGTGCGCACCTGCACTATGATAGAATACTTGAGCCCAACTTTCAGCTCCCTAGCTTCTACGGTTTTGGCTGTGGGCTGTTGACGCGGTTTCCTTTTGTGCCTAATTGACGGCCCATAATTCAGTCTCCACGATAAGATTCAAAATTCGCGGTTGCAGTTTTATTTATATTCTTTTATTAATTTGGAAACCTAATATTAGGTCGATTATTCAATCGAAATGTGGATTTTACCAACAAATTTTGCAGCTCCTTTTCCACTCTTTGGAGCTCGAATTTTTCAAATCCCCATTCTTAGTGCGCACCTGCACTATGATAGAATACTTGAGCCCAACTTTCAGCTCCCTAGCTTCTACGGTTTTGGCTGTGGGCTGTTGACGCGGTTTCCTTTTGTGCCTAATTGACGCCCCATAATTCAGCCTCCACGACAAGATTCAAATTCGCGGTATGCAGTTTTATTTATATTCTTTTATGGATTTTGGAAACCTAATATTAGGTCGATTATTCAATCGAAATGTGGATTTTACCAACAAATTTTGCAGCTCCTTTTCCACTCTTTGGAGCTCGAATTTTTCAAATCCCCATCTTAGTGCGCACCTGCACTATGATAGAATACTTGAGCCCAACTTTCAGCTCCCTAGCTTCTACGGTTTTGGCTGTGGGCTGTTGACCGCGGTTTCCTTTTGTGCCTAATTGACGCCCCATAATTCAGTCTCCACGATAAGATTCAAAATTCGCGGTTGCAGTTTTATTTATATTCTTTTATGGATTTTGGAAACCTAATATTAGGTCGATTATTCAATCGAAATGTGGATTTTACCAACAAATTTTGCAGCTCCTTTTCCACTCTTTGGAGCTCGAATTTTTCAAATCCCCATTCTTAGTGCGCACCTGCACTATGATAGAATACTTGAGCCCAACTTTCAGCTCCCTAGCTTCTACGGTTTTGGCTGTGGGCTGTTGACGCGGTTTCCTTTTGTGCCTAATTGACGGCCCATAATTCAGTCTCCACGACAAGATTCAAAATTCGCGGTATGCAGTTTTATTTATATTCTTTTATGGATTTTGGAAACCTAATATTAGGTCGATTATTCAATCGAAATGTGGATTTTACCAACAAATTTTGCAGCTCCTTTTCCACTCTTTGGAGCCTCGAATTTTTCAAATCCCCATCTCTTAGTGCGCACCTGCACTATGATAGAATACTTGAGCCCAACTTTCAGCTCCCTAGCTTCTACGGTTTTGGCTGTGGGCTGTTGACGCGGTTTCCTTTTATGCCTAATTGACGCCCCATAATTCAGTCCTCCACGATAAGATTCAAATTCGCGGTTGCAGTTTTATTTATATTCTTTTATGGATTTTGGAAACCTAATATTAGGTCGATTATTCAATCGAAATGTGGATTTTACCAACAAATTTTGCAGCTCCTTTTCCACTCTTTGGAGCCCGAATTTTTCAAATCCCCATCTCTTAGTGCGCACCTGCACTATGATAGAATACTTGAGCCCAACTTTCAGCTCCCTAGCTTCTACGGTTTTGGCTGTGGGCTGTTGACGCGGTTTCATTTTGTGCCTAATTTGCCGCCCCCATAATTCAGCCTCCAAGGCAAGTTTCAATTACCGGGTATGCAGTTTTATTATATTCTTTTATGGATTTTGGAAACCTAATATTAGGTCGATTATTCAATCGAAATGTGGATTTTACCAACAAATTTTGCAGCTCGATTTCCCCACTCTGTGGAGCCCGAATTTTTCAAATCCCCATCTCTTAGTGCGCACCTGCACTATGATAGAATACTTGAGCCCAACTTTCAGCTCCCTAGCTTCTACGGTTTGGGCTGTGGGCTGTTGACCGCGGTTTCCATTTGTGCCTATTGCGCCCCATAATTCAGTCTCCAAGCGAATGATTCAAAAGTTACGCGGTATGCAGTTTTATTTATATTCTTTTATGGAATTTTGGAAACCTAATATTAGGTCGATTATTCAATCGAAATGTGGATTTTACCAACAAATTTTGCAGCTCCTTTTCCACTCTTTGGAGCCCGAATTTTTCAAATCCCCATCTTAGTGCGCACCTGCACTATGATAGAATACTTGAGCCCAACTTTCAGCTCCCTAGCTTCTACGGTTTTGGCTGTGGGCTGTTGACGCGGTTTCCTTTTGTGCCTAATTGACGGCCCATAATTCAGTCTCCACGATAAGATTCAAAATTCGCGGTTGCAGTTTTATTTATATTCTTTTATGGATTTTGGAAACCTAATATTAGGTCGATTATTCAATCGAAATGTGGATTTTACCAACAAATTTTGCAGCTCCTTTTCCACTCTTTGGAGCCCGAATTTTTCAAATCCCCTTCTTAGTGCGCACCTGCACTATGATAGAATACTTGAGCCCAACTTTCAGCTCCCTAGCTTCTACGGTTTTGGCTGTGGGCTGTTGACGCGGTTTCCTTTTGTGCCTAATTGCCGGCCCCATAATTCAGTCTCCACGATAAGATTCAAATTCGCGGTATGCAGTTTTATTTATATTCTTTTATGGATTTTGGAAACCTAATATTAGGTCGATTATTCAATCGAAATGTGGATTTTACCAACAAATTTTGCAGCTCCTTTTCCACTCTTTGGAGCTCGAATTTTTCAAATCCCCATCTCTTAGTGCGCACCTGCACTATGATAGAATACTTGAGCCCAACTTTCAGCTCCCTAGCTTCTACGGTTTTGGCTGTGGGCTGTTGACGCGGTTTCCTTTTGTGCCTAATTGACGGCCCATAATTCAGTCTCCACGACAAGATTCAAAATTCGCGGTTGCAGTTTTATTTATATTCTTTTATGGATTTTGGAAACCTAATATTAGGTCGATTATTCAATCGAAATGTGGATTTTACCAACAAATTTTGCAGCTCCTTTTCCACTCTTTGGAGCTCGAATTTTTCAAATCCCCATCTCTTAGTGCGCACCTGCACTATGATAGAATACTTGAGCCCAACTTTCAGCTCCCTAGCTTCTACGGTTTTGGCTGTGGGCTGTTGACGCGGTTTCCTTTTGTGCCTAATTGCCGCCCCATAATTCAGCCTCCAAGGCAAGTTTCAAGTTACCGGGTATGCAGTTTTATTTATATTCTTTTATGGATTTTGGAAACCTAATATTAGGTCGATTATTCAATCGAAATGTGGATTTTACCAACAAATTTTGCAGCTCCTTTTCCACTCTTTGGAGCCCGAATTTTTCAAATCCCCATCTCTTAGTGCGCACCTGCACTATGATAGAATACTTGAGCCCAACTTTCAGCTCCCTAGCTTCTACGGTTTTGGCTGTGGGCTGTTGACGCGGTTTCCTTTTGTGCCTAATTGACGGCCCATAATTCAGTCTCCACGATAAGATTCAAAATTCGCGGTTGCAGTTTTATTTATATTCTTTTATGGATTTTGGAAACCTAATATTAGGTCGATTATTCAATCGAAATGTGGATTTTACCAACAAATTTTGCAGCTCCTTTTCCACTCTTTGGAGCTCGAATTTTTCAAATCCCCATCTCTTAGTGCGCACCTGCACTATGATAGAATACTTGAGCCCAACTTTCAGCTCCCTAGCTTCTACGGTTTTGGCTGTGGGCTGTTGACGCGGTTTCATTTTGTGCCTAATTGCCGCCCCCATAATTCAGCCTCCAAGGCAAGTTTCAAAGTTCGGGTATGCAGTTTTATTTATATTCTTTTATGGATTTTGGAAACCTAATATTAGGTCGATTATTCAATCGAAATGTGGATTTTACCCACAAATTTTGCAGCTCCTTTTCCACTCTTTGGAGCCCGAATTTTTCAAATCCCCATTCTTAGTGCGCACCTGCACTATGATAGAATACTTGAGCCCAACTTTCAGCTCCCTAGCTTCTACGGTTTTGGGCTGTGGGCTGTTGACGCGGTTTCCTTTTGTGCCTAATTGACGCCCCATAATTCAGTCTCCACGATAAGATTCAAAATTCGCGGTTGCAGTTTTATTTATATTCTTTTATGGATTTTGGAAACCTAATATTAGGTCGATTATTCAATCGAAATGTGGATTTTACCAACAAATTTTGCAGCTCCTTTTCCACTCTTTGGAGCTCGAATTTTTCAAATCCCCATTCTTAGTGCGCACCTGCACTATGATAGAATACTTGAGCCCAACTTTCAGCTCCCTAGCTTCTACGGTTTTGGCTGTGGGCTGTTGACGCGGTTTCCTTTTGTGCCTAATTGACGCCCCATAATTCAGTCTCCACGATAAGATTCAAAATTCGCGGGTATGCAGTTTTATTTATATTCTTTTATGGATTTTGGAAACCTAATATTAGGTCGATTATTCAATCGAAATGTGGATTTTACCAACAAATTTTGCAGCTCCTTTTCCACTCTTTGGAGCTCGAATTTTTCAAATCCCCATCTCTTAGTGCGCACCTGCACTATGATAGAATACTTGAGCCCAACTTTCAGCTCCCTAGCTTCTACGGTTTTGGCTGTGGGCTGTTGACGCGGTTTCCTTTTGTGCCTAATTGACGCCCCATAATTCAGTCTCCACGATAAGATTCAAAATTCGCGGTTGCAGTTTTATTTATATTCTTTTATGGATTTTGGAAACCTAATATTAGGTCGATTATTCAATCGAAATGTGGATTTTACCAACAAATTTTGCAGCTCCTTTTCCACTCTTTGGAGCTCGAATTTTTCAAATCCCCATTCTTAGTGCGCACCTGCACTATGATAGAATACTTGAGCCCAACTTTCAGCTCCCTAGCTTCTACGGTTTTGGCTGTGGGCTGTTGACGCGGTTTCCTTTTGTGCCTAATTGACGGCCCATAATTCAGTCTCCACGATAAGATTCAAAATTCGCGGTTGCAGTTTTATTTATATTCTTTTATGGATTTTGGAAACCTAATATTAGGTCGATTATTCAATCGAAATGTGGATTTTACCAACAAATTTTGCAGCTCCTTTTCCACTCTTTGGAGCTCGAATTTTTCAAATCCCCATCTCTTAGTGCGCACCTGCACTATGATAGAATACTTGAGCCCAACTTTCAGCTCCCTAGCTTCTACGGTTTTGGCTGTGGGCTGTTGACGCGGTTTCCTTTTGTGCCTAATTGACGCCCCATAATTCAGTCTCCACGATAAGATTCAAAATTCGCGGGTATGCAGTTTTATTTATATTCTTTTATGGATTTTGGAAACCTAATATTAGGTCGATTATTCAATCGAAATGTGGATTTTACCAACAAATTTTGCAGCTCCTTTTCCACTCTTTGGAGCCTCGAATTTTTCAAATCCCCATCTTAGTGCGCACCTGCACTATGATAGAATACTTGAGCCCAACTTTCAGCTCCCTAGCTTCTACGGTTTTGGCTGTGGGCTGTTGACGCGGTTTCCTTTTGTGCCTAATTGACGCCCCATAATTCAGTCTCCACGATAAGATTCAAAATTCGCGGTATGCAGTTTTATTTATATTCTTTTATGGATTTTGGAAACCTAATATTAGGTCGATTATTCAATCGAAATGTGGATTTTACCAACAAATTTTGCAGCTCCTTTTCCACTCCTTTGGAGCTCGAATTTTTCAAATCCCCATCTTAGTGCGCACCTGCACTATGATAGAATACTTGAGCCCAACTTTCAGCTCCCTAGCTTCTACGGTTTTGGCTGTGGGCTGTTGACGCGGTTTCCTTTTATGCCTAATTGACGCCCCATAATTCAGTCTCCACGACAAGATTCAAAATTCGCGGTTGCAGTTTTATTTATATTCTTTATGGATTTTGGAAACCTAATATTAGGTCGATTATTCAATCGAAATGTGGATTTTACCAACAAATTTTGCAGCTCCTTTTCCACTCTTTGGAGCCCGAATTTTTCAAATCCCCTTCTTAGTGCGCACCTGCACTATGATAGAATACTTGAGCCCAACTTTCAGCTCCCTAGCTTCTACGGTTTGGGCTGTGGGCTGTTACCGCGGTTTCATTTTGTGCCTAATTGACGCCCCATAATTCAGTCTCCAAGACAAGTATTCAAAATTCGCGGTATGCAGTTTTATTTATATTCTTTTATGGATTTTGGAAACCTAATATTAGGTCGATTATTCAATCGAAATGTGGATTTTACCAACAAATTTTGCAGCTCCTTTTCCACTCTTTGGAGCTCGAATTTTTCAAATCCCCTTCTTAGTGCGCACCTGCACTATGATAGAATACTTGAGCCCAACTTTCAGCTCCCTAGCTTCTACGGTTTTGGCTGTGGGCTGTTGACGCGGTTTCCTTTTGTGCCTAATTGACGGCCCATAATTCAGTCTCCACGATAAGATTCAAAATTCGCGGTTGCAGTTTTATTTATATTCTTTTATGGATTTTGGAAACCTAATATTAGGTCGATTATTCAATCGAAATGTGGATTTTACCAACAAATTTTGCAGCTCCTTTTCCACTCTTTGGAGCCCGAATTTTTCAAATCCCCATCTCTTAGTGCGCACCTGCACTATGATAGAATACTTGAGCCCAACTTTCAGCTCCCTAGCTTCTACGGTTTGGGCTGTGGGCTGTTGACGCGGTTTCCTTTTGTGCCTAATTGACGCCCCATAATTCAGTCTCCACGACAAGATTCAAATTCGCGGTATGCAGTTTTATTTATATTCTTTTATGGATTTTGGAAACCTAATATTAGGTCGATTATTCAATCGAAATGTGGATTTTACCAACAAATTTTGCAGCTCCTTTTCCACTCTTTGGAGCTCGAATTTTTCAAATCCCCATTCTTAGTGCGCACCTGCACTATGATAGAATACTTGAGCCCAACTTTCAGCTCCCTAGCTTCTACGGTTTTGGCTGTGGGCTGTTGACGCGGTTTCCTTTTATGCCTAATTGACGCCCCATAATTCAGTCTCCACGATAAGATTCAAAATTCGCGGTTGCAGTTTTATTTATATTCTTTTATGGATTTTGGAAACCTAATATTAGGTCGATTATTCAATCGAAATGTGGATTTTACCAACAAATTTTGCAGCTCCTTTTCCACTCTTTGGAGCTCCGAATTTTTCAAATCCCCATCTTAGTGCGCACCTGCACTATGATAGAATACTTGAGCCCAACTTTCAGCTCCCTAGCTTCTACGGTTTTGGCTGTGGGCTGTTGACGCGGTTTCCTTTTGTGCCTAATTGACGCCCCATAATTCAGTCTCCACGACAAGATTCAAAATTCGCGGTATGCAGTTTTATTTATATTCTTTTATGGATTTTGGAAACCTAATATTAGGTCGATTATTCAATCGAAATGTGGATTTTACCAACAAATTTTGCAGCTCCTTTTCCACTCTTTGGAGCTCGAATTTTTCAAATCCCCATTCTTAGTGCGCACCTGCACTATGATAGAATACTTGAGCCCAACTTTCAGCTCCCTAGCTTCTACGGTTTGGCTGTGGGCTGTTGACGCGGTTTCCTTTTGTGCCTAATTGCCGCCCCATAATTCAGTCCTCCACGACAAGTATTCAAAATTCGAGGTATGCAGTTTTATTTATATTCTTTTATGGATTTTGGAAACCTAATATTAGGTCGATTATTCAATCGAAATGTGGATTTTACCAACAAATTTTGCAGCTCCTTTTCCACTCTTTGGAGCCCGAATTTTTCAAATCCCCTTCTTAGTGCGCACCTGCACTATGATAGAATACTTGAGCCCAACTTTCAGCTCCCTAGCTTCTACGGTTTTGGCTGTGGGCTGTTGACGCGGTTTCCTTTTGTGCCTAATTGACGGCCCATAATTCAGTCTCCACGACAAGATTCAAAATTCGCGGTTGCAGTTTTATTTATATTCTTTTATGGATTTTGGAAACCTAATATTAGGTCGATTATTCAATCGAAATGTGGATTTTACCAACAAATTTTGCAGCTCCTTTTCCACTCTTTGGAGCTCGAATTTTTCAAATCCCCATCTCTTAGTGCGCACCTGCACTATGATAGAATACTTGAGCCCAACTTTCAGCTCCCTAGCTTCTACGGTTTTGGCTGTGGGCTGTTGACGCGGTTTCATTTTGTGCCTAATTGCCGCCCCCATAATTCAGTCCTCCAAGGCAAGATTCAAAATTCCGGGTATGCAGTTTTATTTATATTCTTTTATGGATTTTGGAAACCTAATATTAGGTCGATTATTCAATCGAAATGTGGATTTTACCAACAAATTTTGCAGCTCGATTTCCCCCCTTTGGAGCTCGAATTTTTCAAATCCCCATCTCTTAGTGCGCACCTGCACTATGATAGAATACTTGAGCCCAACTTTCAGCTCCCTAGCTTCTACGGTTTGGGCTGTGGGCTGTTGACGCGGTTTCATTTTGTGCCTAATTGACGCCCCATAATTCAGCCTCCAAGCAAGTTCAAGTTACCGGGTATGCAGTTTTATTTATATTCTTTTATGGATTTTGGAAACCTAATATTAGGTCGATTATTCAATCGAAATGTGGATTTTACCAACAAATTTTGCAGCTCCTTTTCCACTCTTTGGAGCTCCGAATTTTTCAAATCCCCATCTTAGTGCGCACCTGCACTATGATAGAATACTTGAGCCCAACTTTCAGCTCCCTAGCTTCTACGGTTTGGGCTGTGGGCTGTTGACGCGGTTTCATTTTGTGCCTAATTGACGGCCCCATAATTCAGTCCTCCAAGACAAGATTCAAATTCCGGGTATGCAGTTTTATTTATATTCTTTTATGGATTTTGGAAACCTAATATTAGGTCGATTATTCAATCGAAATGTGGATTTTACCAACAAATTTTGCAGCTCCTTTTCCACTCTTTGGAGCCCGAATTTTTCAAATCCCCATCTTAGTGCGCACCTGCACTATGATAGAATACTTGAGCCCAACTTTCAGCTCCCTAGCTTCTACGGTTTGGCTGTGGGCTGTTGACGCGGTTTCCTTTTGTGCCTAATTGACGGCCCATAATTCAGTCTCCACGATAAGATTCAAAATTCGCGGTTGCAGTTTTATTTATATTCTTTTATGGATTTTGGAAACCTAATATTAGGTCGATTATTCAATCGAAATGTGGATTTTACCAACAAATTTTGCAGCTCCTTTTCCCCCTCTTTGGAGCCCGAATTTTTCAAATCCCCTTTCTAGTGCGCACCGCACTATGATAGAATACTTGAGCCCAACTTTCAGCTCCCTAGCTTCTACGGTTTTGGCTGTGGGCTGTTGACGCGGTTTCCTTTTATGCCTAATTGACGCCCCATAATTCAGTCTCCACGATAAGATTTCAAATCGGAGTATGCAGTTTTATTATATCTTTTATGGATTTTGGAAACCTAATATTAGGTCGATTATTCAATCGAAATGTGGATTTTACCAACAAATTTTGCAGCTCCTTTTCCCACTCTTGGAGCCTCGAATTTTTCAAATCCCCTCTCTTAGTGCGCACATCCACCTATGATATGAATACTTGAGCCCAACTTTCAGCTCCCTCGCTTCTACGGTTTGGGCTGTGGGCTTTTGACGCGGTTCCTTTGTGCCTAATTGCCGCACCCAAATTCAGCTCCAAGACAAGTTTCAAACATTCGAGTATGCAGTTTTTATTTATATTCTTTTATGGATTTTGGAAACCTAATATTAGGTCGATTATTCAATCGAAATGTGGATTTTACCAACAAATTTTGCAGCTCCTTTTCCACTCTTTGGAGCTCGAATTTTTCAAATCCCCATCTTAGTGCGCACCTGCACTATGATAGAATACTTGAGCCCAACTTTCAGCTCCCTAGCTTCTACGGTTTTGGCTGTGGGCTGTTGACGCGGTTTCATTTTGTGCCTAATTGCCGCCCCATAATTCAGCCTCCAAGACAAGATTCAAAATTCGAGGTATGCAGTTTTATTTATATTCTTTTATGGATTTTGGAAACCTAATATTAGGTCGATTATTCAATCGAAATGTGGATTTTACCAACAAATTTTGCAGCTCCTTTTCCACTCTTTGGAGCCCGAATTTTTCAAATCCCCATCTTAGTGCGCACCTGCACTATGATAGAATACTTGAGCCCAACTTTCAGCTCCCTAGCTTCTACGGTTTGGCTGTGGGCTGTTGACGCGGTTTCCTTTTGTGCCTAATTGACGCCCCATAATTCAGTCTCCACGATAAGATTCAAAATTCGCGGTTGCAGTTTTATTTATATTCTTTTATGGATTTTGGAAACCTAATATTAGGTCGATTATTCAATCGAAATGTGGATTTTACCAACAAATTTTGCAGCTCCTTTTCCACTCTTTGGAGCCCGAATTTTTCAAATCCCCATTCTTAGTGCGCACCTGCACTATGATAGAATACTTGAGCCCAACTTTCAGCTCCCTAGCTTCTACGGTTTTGGCTGTGGGCTGTTGACGCGGTTTCCTTTTGTGCCTAATTGCCACCCCATAATTCAGCCTCCAAGACAAGTTTCAAAATTCGAGGTATGCAGTTTTATTTATATTCTTTTATGGATTTTGGAAACCTAATATTAGGTCGATTATTCAATCGAAATGTGGATTTTACCAACAAATTTTGCAGCTCCTTTTCCACTCTTTGGAGCTCGAATTTTTCAAATCCCCATCTTAGTGCGCACCTGCACTATGATAGAATACTTGAGCCCAACTTTCAGCTCCCTAGCTTCTACGGTTTTGGCTGTGGGCTGTTGACGCGGTTTCCTTTTATGCCTAATTGACGCCCCATAATTCAGTCTCCACGATAAGATTCAAAATTCGCGGTTGCAGTTTTATTTATATTCTTTTATGGATTTTGGAAACCTAATATTAGGTCGATTATTCAATCGAAATGTGGATTTTACCAACAAATTTTGCAGCTCCTTTTCCACTCTTTGGAGCTCGAATTTTTCAAATCCCCATTCTTAGTGCGCACCTGCACTATGATAGAATACTTGAGCCCAACTTTCAGCTCCCTAGCTTCTACGGTTTTGGCTGTGGGCTGTTGACGCGGTTTCCTTTTGTGCCTAATTGACGCCCCATAATTCAGTCCTCCAAGACAAGATTCAAAATTCGAGGTATGCAGTTTTATTTATATTCTTTTATGGATTTTGGAAACCTAATATTAGGTCGATTATTCAATCGAAATGTGGATTTTACCAACAAATTTTGCAGCTCCTTTTCCACTCTTTGGAGCTCGAATTTTTCAAATCCCCATCTTAGTGCGCACCTGCACTATGATAGAATACTTGAGCCCAACTTTCAGCTCCCTAGCTTCTACGGTTTTGGCTGTGGGCTGTTGACGCGGTTTCCTTTTATGCCTAATTGACGCCCCATAATTCAGTCTCCACGATAAGATTCAAAATTCGCGGTTGCAGTTTTATTTATATTCTTTTATGGATTTTGGAAACCTAATATTAGGTCGATTATTCAATCGAAATGTGGATTTTACCAACAAATTTTGCAGCTCCTTTTCCACTCTTTGGAGCTCGAATTTTTCAAATCCCCTTCTTAGTGCGCACCTGCACTATGATAGAATACTTGAGCCCAACTTTCAGCTCCCTAGCTTCTACGGTTTTGGCTGTGGGCTGTTGACGCGGTTTCCTTTTGTGCCTAATTGACGCCCCATAATTCAGTCCTCCACGATAAGATTCAAAATTCGCGGTTGCAGTTTTATTTATATTCTTTTATGGATTTTGGAAACCTAATATTAGGTCGATTATTCAATCGAAATGTGGATTTTACCAACAAATTTTGCAGCTCCTTTTCCACTCTTTGGAGCTCGAATTTTTCAAATCCCCTTCTTAGTGCGCACCTGCACTATGATAGAATACTTGAGCCCAACTTTCAGCTCCCTAGCTTCTACGGTTTTGGCTGTGGGCTGTTGACGCGGTTTCCTTTTGTGCCTAATTGACGGCCCCATAATTCAGTCTCCACGATAAGATTCAAAATTCGCGGTTGCAGTTTTATTTATATTCTTTTATGGATTTTGGAAACCTAATATTAGGTCGATTATTCAATCGAAATGTGGATTTTACCAACAAATTTTGCAGCTCCTTTTCCACTCTTTGGAGCTCGAATTTTTCAAATCCCCATCTTAGTGCGCACCTGCACTATGATAGAATACTTGAGCCCAACTTTCAGCTCCCTAGCTTCTACGGTTTGGGCTGTGGGCTGTTGACGCGGTTTCCTTTTGTGCCTAATTGACGGCCCCATAATTCAGTCTCCACGACAAGATTCAAATTCGCGGTATGCAGTTTTATTTATATTCTTTTATGGATTTTGGAAACCTAATATTAGGTCGATTATTCAATCGAAATGTGGATTTTACCAACAAATTTTGCAGCTCCTTTTCCACTCTTTGGAGCCCGAATTTTTCAAATCCCCATCTTAGTGCGCACCTGCACTATGATAGAATACTTGAGCCCAACTTTCAGCTCCCTAGCTTCTACGGTTTTGGCTGTGGGCTGTTGACGCGGTTTCATTTTGTGCCTAATTGCCGCCCCCATAATTCAGCCTCCAAGGCAAGTTTCAAAGTTACCGGGTATGCAGTTTTATTTATATTCTTTTATGGATTTTGGAAACCTAATATTAGGTCGATTATTCAATCGAAATGTGGATTTTACCAACAAATTTTGCAGCTCGATTTCCCCCCTGTGGAGCTCGAATTTTTCAAATCCCCATCTTCTTGCGCACCTGCACTATGATAGAATACTTGAGCCCAACTTTCAGCTCCCTAGCTTCTACGGTTTTGGCTGTGGGCTGTTGACGCGGTTTCCTTTTGTGCCTAATTGCCAGCCCCATAATTCAGCCTCCAAGACAAGTTTCAAAATTCGAGTATGCAGTTTTATTTATATTCTTTTATGGATTTTGGAAACCTAATATTAGGTCGATTATTCAATCGAAATGTGGATTTTACCAACAAATTTTGCAGCTCCTTTTCCACTCTTTGGAGCTCGAATTTTTCAAATCCCCATCTTAGTGCGCACCTGCACTATGATAGAATACTTGAGCCCAACTTTCAGCTCCCTAGCTTCTACGGTTTGGGCTGTGGGCTGTTGACGCGGTTTCCTTTTGTGCCTAATTGCCACCCCATAATTCAGCCTCCAAGACAAGTTTCAAAATTCGAGTATGCAGTTTTATTTATATTCTTTTATGGATTTTGGAAACCTAATATTAGGTCGATTATTCAATCGAAATGTGGATTTTACCAACAAATTTTGCAGCTCCTTTTCCACTCTTTGGAGCTCGAATTTTTCAAATCCCCATCTTAGTGCGCACCTGCACTATGATAGAATACTTGAGCCCAACTTTCAGCTCCCTAGCTTCTACGGTTTTGGCTGTGGGCTGTTGACGCGGTTTCCTTTTATGCCTAATTGACGCCCCATAATTCAGTCTCCACGATAAGATTCAAAATTCGCGGTTGCAGTTTTATTTATATTCTTTTATGGATTTTGGAAACCTAATATTAGGTCGATTATTCAATCGAAATGTGGATTTTACCAACAAATTTTGCAGCTCCTTTTCCACTCTTTGGAGCTCGAATTTTTCAAATCCCCTTCTTAGTGCGCACCTGCACTATGATAGAATACTTGAGCCCAACTTTCAGCTCCCTAGCTTCTACGGTTTGGCTGTGGGCTGTTGACGCGGTTTCCTTTTGTGCCTAATTGACGGCCCATAATTCAGTCTCCACGATAAGATTCAAAATTCGCGGTTGCAGTTTTATTTATATTCTTTTATGGATTTTGGAAACCTAATATTAGGTCGATTATTCAATCGAAATGTGGATTTTACCAACAAATTTTGCAGCTCCTTTTCCACTCTTTGGAGCTCGAATTTTTCAAATCCCCTTCTTAGTGCGCACCTGCACTATGATAGAATACTTGAGCCCAACTTTCAGCTCCCTAGCTTCTACGGTTTTGGCTGTGGGCTGTTGACGCGGTTTCCTTTTGTGCCTAATTGACGGCCCATAATTCAGTCTCCACGATAAGATTCAAAATTCGCGGTTGCAGTTTTATTTATATTCTTTTATGGATTTTGGAAACCTAATATTAGGTCGATTATTCAATCGAAATGTGGATTTTACCAACAAATTTTGCAGCTCCTTTTCCACTCTTTGGAGCTCGAATTTTTCAAATCCCCATCTTCTTGCGCACCTCCACTATGATAGAATACTTGAGCCCAACTTTCAGCTCCCTAGCTTCTACGGTTTGGGCTGTGGGCTGTTACCGCGGTTTCATTTTGTGCCTAATTGCCGCCCCCATAATTCAGCCTCCAAGGCAAGTTTCAAGTTACCGGGTATGCAGTTTTATTTATATTCTTTTATGGATTTTGGAAACCTAATATTAGGTCGATTATTCAATCGAAATGTGGATTTTACCAACAAATTTTGCAGCTCCTTTTCCACTCTTTGGAGCCCGAATTTTTCAAATCCCCATCTCTTAGTGCGCACCTGTACTATGATAGAATACTTGAGCCCAACTTTCAGCTCCCTAGCTTCTACGGTTTTGGCTGTGGGCTGTTGACGCGGTTTCATTTTGTGCCTAATTGCCGCCCCCATAATTCAGCCTCCAAGGCAAGTTTCAAGTTACCGGGTATGCAGTTTTATTTATATTCTTTTATGGATTTTGGAAACCTAATATTAGGTCGATTATTCAATCGAAATGTGGATTTTACCAACAAATTTTGCAGCTCGATTTCCCCCCTTTGGAGCTCGAATTTTTCAAATCCCCATCTTAGTGCGCACCTGCACTATGATAGAATACTTGAGCCCAACTTTCAGCTCCCTAGCTTCTACGGTTTTGGCTGTGGGCTGTTGACGCGGTTTCCTTTTGTGCCTAATTGCACGCCCCATAATTCAGCCTCCAAGACAAGTTCAAAATTCGAGGTATGCAGTTTTATTTATATTCTTTTATGGATTTTGGAAACCTAATATTAGGTCGATTATTCAATCGAAATGTGGATTTTACCAACAAATTTTGCAGCTCCTTTTCCACTCTTTGGAGCTCGAATTTTTCAAATCCCCATCTTAGTGCGCACCTGCACTATGATAGAATACTTGAGCCCAACTTTCAGCTCCCTAGCTTCTACGGTTTTGGCTGTGGGCTGTTGACGCGGTTTCCTTTTGTGCCTAATTGCACGCCCATAATTCAGCCTCCAAGACAAGATTTCAAAATTCGAGGTATGCAGTTTTATTTATATTCTTTTATGGATTTTGGAAACCTAATATTAGGTCGATTATTCAATCGAAATGTGGATTTTACCAACAAATTTTGCAGCTCCTTTTCCACTCTTTGGAGCTCGAATTTTTCAAATCCCCATCTTAGTGCGCACCTGCTACTATGATAGAATACTTGAGCCCAACTTTCAGCTCCCTAGCTTCTACGGTTTTGGCTGTGGGCTGTTGACGCGGTTTCCTTTTGTGCCTAATTGACGCCCCATAATTCAGTCTCCACGATAAGATTCAAAATTCGCGGTTGCAGTTTTATTTATATTCTTTTATGGATTTTGGAAACCTAATATTAGGTCGATTATTCAATCGAAATGTGGATTTTACCAACAAATTTTGCAGCTCCTTTTCCACTCTTTGGAGCTCGAATTTTTCAAATCCCCATTCTTAGTGCGCACCTGCACTATGATAGAATACTTGAGCCCAACTTTCAGCTCCCTAGCTTCTACGGTTTGGCTGTGGGCTGTTGACGCGGTTTCCTTTTGTGCCTAATTGACGGCCCATAATTCAGTCTCCACGATAAGATTCAAAATTCGCGGTTGCAGTTTTATTTATATTCTTTTATGGATTTTGGAAACCTAATATTAGGTCGATTATTCAATCGAAATGTGGATTTTACCAACAAATTTTGCAGCTCCTTTTCCACTCTTTGGAGCTCGAATTTTTCAAATCCCCTTCTTAGTGCGCACCTGCACTATGATAGAATACTTGAGCCCAACTTTCAGCTCCCTAGCTTCTACGGTTTTGGCTGTGGGCTGTTGACGCGGTTTCCTTTTGTGCCTAATTGACGGCCCCATAATTCAGTCTCCACGATAAGATTCAAAATTCGCGGTTGCAGTTTTATTTATATTCTTTTATGGATTTTGGAAACCTAATATTAGGTCGATTATTCAATCGAAATGTGGATTTTACCAACAAATTTTGCAGCTCCTTTTCCACTCTTTGGAGCTCGAATTTTTCAAATCCCCATCTTAGTGCGCACCTGCACTATGATAGAATACTTGAGCCCAACTTTCAGCTCCCTAGCTTCTACGGTTTTGGCTGTGGGCTGTTACCGCGGTTTCATTTTGTGCCTAATTGCCGCCCCCATAATTCAGCCTCCAAGGCAAGTTTCAAAGTTACCGGGTATGCAGTTTTATTTATATTCTTTTATGGATTTTGGAAACCTAATATTAGGTCGATTATTCAATCGAAATGTGGATTTTACCAACAAATTTTGCAGCTCCTTTTCCACTCTTTGGAGCCCGAATTTTTCAAATCCCCATCTCTTAGTGCGCACCTGCACTATGATAGAATACTTGAGCCCAACTTTCAGCTCCCTAGCTTCTACGGTTTGGCTGTGGGCTGTTAACGCGGTTTCATTTTGTGCCTAATTGCCGCCCCCATAATTCAGCCTCCAAGGCAAGTTTCAAAGTTACCGGGTATGCAGTTTTATTTATATTCTTTTATGGATTTTGGAAACCTAATATTAGGTCGATTATTCAATCGAAATGTGGATTTTACCAACAAATTTTGCAGCTCGATTTTCCCCCCTGTGGAGCTCGAATTTTTCAAATCCCCATCTTAGTGCGCACCTGCACTATGATAGAATACTTGAGCCCAACTTTCAGCTCCCTAGCTTCTACGGTTTGGCTGTGGGCTGTTGACGCTGGTTTCATTTTGTGCCTAATTGACGCCCCATAATTCAGTCTCCACGATAAGATTCAAAATTCGCGGTTGCAGTTTTATTTATATTCTTTTATTAATTTGGAAACCTAATATTAGGTCGATTATTCAATCGAAATGTGGATTTTACCCACAAATTTTGCAGCTCCTTTTCCACTCTTTGGAGCCCGAATTTTTCAAATCCCCATCTTAGTGCGCACATGCACTATGATAGAATACTTGAGCCCAACTTTCAGCTCCCTAGCTTCTACGGTTTTGGCTGTGGGCTGTTGACGCGGTTTCCTTTTGTGCCTAATTGACGGCCCATAATTCAGTCTCCACGATAAGATTCAAAATTCGCGGTTGCAGTTTTATTTATATTCTTTTATGGATTTTGGAAACCTAATATTAGGTCGATTATTCAATCGAAATGTGGATTTTACCAACAAATTTTGCAGCTCCTTTTCCACTCTTTGGAGCCCGAATTTTTCAAATCCCCATCTCTTAGTGCGCACCTGCACTATGATAGAATACTTGAGCCCAACTTTCAGCTCCCTAGCTTCTACGGTTTTGGCTGTGGGCTGTTGACGCGGTTTCATTTTGTGCCTAATTGCCGCCCCCATAATTCAGCCTCCAAGGCAAGTTTCAAGTTACCGGGTATGCAGTTTTATTTATATTCTTTTATGGATTTTGGAAACCTAATATTAGGTCGATTATTCAATCGAAATGTGGATTTTACCAACAAATTTTGCAGCTCCTTTTCCCCCTGTGGAGCCCGAATTTTTCAAATCCCCATCTTAGTGCGCACCTGCACTATGATAGAATACTTGAGCCCAACTTTCAGCTCCCTAGCTTCTACGGTTTTGGCTGTGGGCTGTTGACGCGGTTTCATTTTGTGCCTACTTGACGCCCCATAATTCAGCCTCCAAGACAAGTTTCAAAATTCGAGTATGCAGTTTTATTTATATTCTTTTATGGATTTTGGAAACCTAATATTAGGTCGATTATTCAATCGAAATGTGGATTTTACCAACAAATTTTGCAGCTCCTTTTCCACTCTTTGGAGCTCGAATTTTTCAAATCCCCATCTTAGTGCGCATCTACTATGATAGAATACTTGAGCCCAACTTTCAGCTCCCTAGCTTCTACGGTTTTGGCTGTGGGCTGTTGACGCGGTTTCCTTTTGTGCCTTAATTGCCACCCCATAATTCAGTCCTCCAAGACAAGATTTCAAAATTCGAGGTATGCAGTTTTATTTATATTCTTTTATGGATTTTGGAAACCTAATATTAGGTCGATTATTCAATCGAAATGTGGATTTTACCCACAAATTTTGCAGCTCCTTTTCCACTCTTTGGAGCTCGAATTTTTCAAATCCCCATCTTAGTGCGCACCTGCACTATGATAGAATACTTGAGCCCAACTTTCAGCTCCCTAGCTTCTACGGTTTTGGCTGTGGGCTGTTGACGCGGTTTCCTTTTATGCCTAATTGACGCCCCATAATTCAGTCTCCACGATAAGATTCAAAATTCGCGGTTGCAGTTTTATTTATATTCTTTTATGGATTTTGGAAACCTAATATTAGGTCGATTATTCAATCGAAATGTGGATTTTACCAACAAATTTTGCAGCTCCTTTTCCACTCTTTGGAGCTCGAATTTTTCAAATCCCCTTCTTAGTGCGCACCTGCACTATGATAGAATACTTGAGCCCAACTTTCAGCTCCCTAGCTTCTACGGTTTTGGCTGTGGGCTGTTGACGCGGTTTCCTTTTGTGCCTAATTGACGGCCCATAATTCAGTCTCCACGATAAGATTCAAAATTCGCGGTTGCAGTTTTATTTATATTCTTTTATGGATTTTGGAAACCTAATATTAGGTCGATTATTCAATCGAAATGTGGATTTTACCAACAAATTTTGCAGCTCCTTTTCCACTCTTTGGAGCTCGAATTTTTCAAATCCCCTTCTTAGTGCGCACCTGCACTATGATAGAATACTTGAGCCCAACTTTCAGCTCCCTAGCTTCTACGGTTTTGGCTGTGGGCTGTTGACGCGGTTTCCTTTTGTGCCTAATTGACGGCCCATAATTCAGTCCTCCACGATAAGATTCAAAATTCGCGGTTGCAGTTTTATTTATATTCTTTTATGGATTTTGGAAACCTAATATTAGGTCGATTATTCAATCGAAATGTGGATTTTACCAACAAATTTTGCAGCTCCTTTTCCACTCTTTGGAGCTCGAATTTTTCAAATCCCCATCTTAGTGCGCACCTCCACTATGATAGAATACTTGAGCCCAACTTTCAGCTCCCTAGCTTCTACGGTTTGGGCTGTGGGCTGTTGACCGCGGTTTCCTTTTGTGCCTAATTGACGCCCCATAATTCAGTCCTCCAAGACAAGATTCAAAATTCGCGGTATGCAGTTTTATTTATATTCTTTTATGGATTTTGGAAACCTAATATTAGGTCGATTATTCAATCGAAATGTGGATTTTACCAACAAATTTTGCAGCTCCTTTTCCACTCTTTGGAGCTCGAATTTTTCAAATCCCCATCTCTTAGTGCGCACCTGCACTATGATAGAATACTTGAGCCCAACTTTCAGCTCCCTAGCTTCTACGGTTTTGGCTGTGGGCTGTTGACGCGGTTTCATTTTGTGCCTAATTGCCGCCCCCATAATTCAGCCTCCAAGGCAAGTTTCAAGTTACCGGGTATGCAGTTTTATTTATATTCTTTTATGGATTTTGGAAACCTAATATTAGGTCGATTATTCAATCGAAATGTGGATTTTACCAACAAATTTTGCAGCTCGATTTCCCACCCTGTGGAGCTCGAATTTTTCAAATCCCCATCTTAGTGCGCACCTGCACTATGATAGAATACTTGAGCCCAACTTTCAGCTCCCTAGCTTCTACGGTTTGGGCTGTGGGCTGTTACCGCGGTTTCATTTTGTGCCTAATTGCCGCCCCCATAATTCAGTCTCCACGATAAGATTCAAAATTCGCGGTTGCAGTTTTATTTATATTCTTTTATGGATTTTGGAAACCTAATATTAGGTCGATTATTCAATCGAAATGTGGATTTTACCCACAAATTTTGCAGCTCCTTTTCCACTCTTTGGAGCCCGAATTTTTCAAATCCCCATCTTAGTGCGCACCTGCACTATGATAGAATACTTGAGCCCAACTTTCAGCTCCCTAGCTTCTACGGTTTTGGCTGTGGGCTGTTGACGCGGTTTCCTTTTGTGCCTAATTGACGGCCCATAATTCAGTCTCCACGATAAGATTCAAAATTCGCGGTTGCAGTTTTATTTATATTCTTTTATGGATTTTGGAAACCTAATATTAGGTCGATTATTCAATCGAAATGTGGATTTTACCAACAAATTTTGCAGCTCCTTTTCCACTCTTTGGAGCTCGAATTTTTCAAATCCCCATCTCTTAGTGCGCACCTGCACTATGATAGAATACTTGAGCCCAACTTTCAGCTCCCTAGCTTCTACGGTTTTGGCTGTGGGCTGTTGACGCGGTTTCATTTTGTGCCTAATTGCCGCCCCATAATTCAGCCTCCAAGGCAAGTTTCAAGTTACCGGGTATGCAGTTTTATTTATATTCTTTTATTGATTTTGGAAACCTAATATTAGGTCGATTATTCAATCGAAATGTGGATTTTACCCACAAATTTTGCAGCTCCTTTTCCACTCTTTGGAGCCCGAATTTTTCAAATCCCCTTCTTAGTGCGCACCTGCACTATGATAGAATACTTGAGCCCAACTTTCAGCTCCCTAGCTTCTACGGTTTTGGCTGTGGGCTGTTGACGCGGTTTCCTTTTGTGCCTACTTGACGCCCCATAATTCAGTCTCCACGATAAGATTCAAAATTCGCGGTTGAAGTTTTATTTATATTCTTTTATGGATTTTGGAAACCTAATATTAGGTCGATTATTCAATCGAAATGTGGATTTTACCAACAAATTTTGCAGCTCGATTTCCCCCCTGTGGAGCTCGAATTTTTCAAATCCCCATCTTCTTGCGCACCTGCACTATGATAGAATACTTGAGCCCAACTTTCAGCTCCCTAGCTTCTACGGTTTGGGCTGTGGGCTGTTACCGCGGTTTCATTTTGTGCCTAATTGCCGCCCCCATAATTCAGCCTCCAAGACAAGTATCAAAATTCGAGTATGCAGTTTTACTTATATTCTTTTATGGATTTTGGAAACCTAATATTAGGTCCCCTCTTTGGAACTCGAATTTTTCAATACTCATCTTAGTGCACATCTACACTATGATAGAACTACTTGAGCCCAACTTTCAGCTCCCTAGCTTCTACGGTTTGGGCTGTGGGCTGTTGACGCGGTTTCCTTTTGTGCCTAATTGACGGCCCATAATTCAGTCTCCACGACAAGATTCAAAATTCGCGGTTGCAGTTTTATTTATATTCTTTTATGGATTTTGGAAACCTAATATTAGGTCGATTATTCAATCGAAATGTGGATTTTTCCAACAAATTTTGCAGCCCGATTTCCCCCCTTTGAAACTCGAATTTTTCAATACTGATCTTAGTGCACATCTACACAATGATTGAATACTTGAGCCCAACTTTCAGCTCCCTAGCTTCTACGGTTTTGGCTGTGGGCTGTTGACGCGGTTTCCTTTTATGCCTAATTGACGCCCCATAATTCAGTCTCCACGATAAGATTCAAAATTCGCGGTTGCAGTTTTATTTATATTCTTTTATGGATTTTGGAAACCTAATATTAGGTCGATTATTCAATCGAAATGTGGATTTTACCAACAAATTTTGCAGCTCCTTTTCCACTCTTTGGAGCCCGAATTTTTCAAATCCCCTTCTTAGTGCGCACCTGCACTATGATAGAATACTTGAGCCCAACTTTCAGCTCCCTAGCTTCTACGGTTTTGGCTGTGGGCTGTTGACGCGGTTTCCTTTTGTGCCTAATTGACGGCCCATAATTCAGTCTCCACGATAAGATTCAAAATTCGCGGTTGCAGTTTTACTTATATTCTTTTATGGATTTTGGAAACCTAATATTAGGTCGATTATTCAATCGAAATGTGGATTTTACCAACAAATTTTGCAGCTCCTTTTCCACTCTTTGGAGCCCGAATTTTTCAAATCCCCTTCTTAGTGCGCACCTGCACTATGATAGAATACTTGAGCCCAACTTTCAGCTCCCTAGCTTCTACGGTTTTGGCTGTGGGCTGTTGACGCGGTTTCATTTTGTGCCTAATTGACGGCCCCATAATTCAGTCTCCACGATAAGATTCAAAATTCGCGGTTGCAGTTTTATTTATATTCTTTTATGGATTTTGGAAACCTAATATTAGGTCGATTATTCAATCGAAATGTGGATTTTACCCACAAATTTTGCAGCTCCTTTTCCACTCTTTGGAGCCCGAATTTTTCAAATCCCCATCTTAGTGCGCACCTGCACTATGATAGAATACTTGAGCCCAACTTTCAGCTCCCTAGCTTCTACGGTTTTGGCTGTGGGCTGTTGACGCGGTTTCCTTTTGTGCCTAATTGCCAGCCCCATAATTCAGCCTCCAAGACAAGTTTCAAAATTCGAGTATGCAGTTTTATTTATATTCTTTTATGGATTTTGGAAACCTAATATTAGGTCGATTATTCAATCGAAATGTGGATTTTACCAACAAATTTTGCAGCTCCTTTTCCACTCTTTGGAGCCCGAATTTTTCAAATCCCCTTCTTAGTGCGCACCTGCACTATGATAGAATACTTGAGCCCAACTTTCAGCTCCCTAGCTTCTACGGTTTTGGCTGTGGGCTGTTGACGCGGTTTCCTTTTGTGCCTAATTGACGGCCCATAATTCAGTCTCCACGATAAGATTCAAATTCGCGGTTGCAGTTTTATTTATATTCTTTTATGGATTTTGGAAACCTAATATAAGGTCGATTATTCAATCGAAATGTGGATTTTACCAACAAATTTTGCAGCTCCTCTTTCCACTCTTTGGAGCCCGAATTTTTCAAATCCCCTTCTTAGTGCGCACCTCCACTATGATAGAATACTTGAGCCCAACTTTCAGCTCCCTAGCTTCTACGGTTTTGGCTGTGGGCTGTTGACGCGGTTTCCTTTTGTGCCTAATTGCCGCCCCATAATTCAGCCTCCAAGGCAAGTTTCAAGTTACCGGGTATGCAGTTTTATTTATATTCTTTTATGGATTTTGGAAACCTAATATTAGGTCGATTATTCAATCGAAATGTGGATTTTACCAACAAATTTTGCAGCTCGATTTCCCCCCTGTGGAGCTCGAATTTTTCAAATCCCCATCTTCTTGCGCACCTGCACTATGATAGAATACTTGAGCCCAACTTTCAGCTCCCTAGCTTCTACGGTTTGGGCTGTGGGCTGTTGACGCGGTTTCCTTTTATGCCTAATTGACGCCCCATAATTCAGTCTCCACGATAAGATTCAAAATTCGCGGTTGCAGTTTTATTTATATTCTTTTATGGATTTTGGAAACCTAATATAGGTCGATTATTCAATCGAAATGTGGATTTTACCAACAAATTTTGCAGCTCCTTTTCCACTCTTTGGAGCCCGAATTTTCAAATCCCCTTCTTAGTGCGCACCTGCACTATGATAGAATACTTGAGCCCAACTTTCAGCTCCCTAGCTTCTACGGTTTGGGCTGTGGGCTGTTGACCGCGGTTTCATTTTGTGCCTAATTGCCGCCCCATAATTCAGCCTCCAAGACAAGTATCAAAATTCGAGTATGCAGTTTTAGTTATATTCTTTTATGGATTTTGGAAACCTAATATTAGGTCGATTATTCAATCGAAATGTGGATTTTACCAACAAATTTTGCAGCTCCTTTTCCACTCTTTGGAGCTCGAATTTTTCAAATCCCCTTCTTAGTGCGCACCTGCACTATGATAGAATACTTGAGCCCAACTTTCAGCTCCCTAGCTTCTACGGTTTTGGCTGTGGGCTGTTGACGCGGTTTCCTTTTGTGCCTAATTGACGGCCCCATAATTCAGTCTCCACGATAAGATTCAAAATTCGCGGTATGCAGTTTTATTTATATTCTTTTATGGATTTTGGAAACCTAATATTAGGTCGATTATTCAATCGAAATGTGGATTTTACCAACAAATTTTGCAGCTCCTTTTCCACTCTTTGGAGCCCGAATTTTTCAAATCCCCATCTCTTAGTGCGCACCTGCACTATGATAGAATACTTGAGCCCAACTTTCAGCTCCCTAGCTTCTACGGTTTTGGGCTGTGGGCTGTTGACGCGGTTTCATTTTGTGCCTAATTGACGCCCCATAATTCAGCCTCCAAGGACAAGATTTCAAAATTCGCGGTATGCAGTTTTATTTATATTCTTTTATGGATTTTGGAAACCTAATATTAGGTCGATTATTCAATCGAAATGTGGATTTTACCAACAAATTTTGCAGCTCCTATTTCCCCCTGTGGAGCTCGAATTTTTCAAATCCCCATCTTAGTGCGCACCTGCACTATGATAGAATACTTGAGCCCAACTTTCAGCTCCCTAGCTTCTACGGTTTGGGCTGTGGGCTGTTACCGCGGTTTCATTTTGTGCCTACTTGACGCCCCATAATTCAGCCTCCAAGGCAAGTTTCAAGTTACCGGGTATGCAGTTTTATTTATATTCTTTTATTGATTTTGGAAACCTAATATTAGGTCGATTATTCAATCGAAATGTGGATTTTACCAACAAATTTTGCAGCTCCTTTCCACTCTTTGGAGCCCGAATTTTTCAAATCCCCATCTTAGTGCGCACCTGCACTATGATAGAATACTTGAGCCCAACTTTCAGCTCCCTAGCTTCTACGGTTTGGGCTGTGGGCTGTTGACGCGGTTTCCTTTTGTGCCTAATTGACGGCCCATAATTCAGTCTCCACGACAAGATTCAAAATTCGCGGTTGCAGTTTTATTTATATTCTTTTATGGATTTTGGAAACCTAATATTAGGTCGATTATTCAATCGAAATGTGGATTTTACCAACAAATTTTGCAGCTCCTTTTCCACTCTTTGGAGCCCGAATTTTTCAAATCCCCTTCTTAGTGCGCACCTGCACTATGATAGAATACTTGAGCCCAACTTTCAGCTCCCTAGCTTCTACGGTTTTGGCTGTGGGCTGTTGACGCGGTTTCCTTTTATGCCTAATTGACGCCCCATAATTCAGTCTCCACGATAAGATTCCAAATTCGCGGTTGCAGTTTTATTTATATTCTTTTATGGATTTTGGAAACCTAATATTAGGTCGATTATTCAATCGAAATGTGGATTTTTACCAACAAATTTTGCAGCTCCTATTTCCACTCTTTGGAGCTCGAATTTTTCAAATCCCCATTCTTAGTGCGCACCTGCACTATGATAGAATACTTGAGCCCAACTTTCAGCTCCCTAGCTTCTACGGTTTTGGCTGTGGGCTGTTGACGCGGTTTCCTTTTGTGCCTAATTGACGGCCCATAATTCAGTCTCCACGATAAGATTCAAAATTCGCGGTTGCAGTTTTATTTATATTCTTTTATGGATTTTGGAAACCTAATATTAGGTCGATTATTCAATCGAAATGTGGATTTTACCAACAAATTTTGCAGCTCCTATTTCCACTCTTTGGAGCTCGAATTTTTCAAATCCCCATCTTAGTGCGCACCTGCACTATGATAGAATACTTGAGCCCAACTTTCAGCTCCCTAGCTTCTACGGTTTTTGGCTGTGGGCTGTTGACGCGGTTTCCTTTTGTGCCTAATTGACGGCCCATAATTCAGTCTCCACGATAAGATTCAAATTCGCGGTTGCAGTTTTATTTATATTCTTTTATGGATTTTGGAAACCTAATATTAGGTCGATTATTCAATCGAAATGTGGATTTTACCAACAAATTTTGCAGCTCCTTTTCCACTCTTTGGAGCCTCGAATTTTTCAAATCCCCTATCTTAGTGCGCACCTGCACTATGATAGAATACTTGAGCCCAACTTTCAGCTCCCTAGCTTCTACGGTTTTGGCTGTGGGCTGTTGACGCGGTTTCCTTTTGTGCCTAATTGACGGCCCATAATTCAGTCTCCACGATAAGATTCAAAATTCGCGGTATGCAGTTTTATTTATATTCTTTTATGGATTTTGGAAACCTAATATTAGGTCGATTATTCAATCGAAATGTGGATTTTACCAACAAATTTTGCAGCTCCTTTCCACTCTTTGGAGCTCGAATTTTTCAAATCCCCATCTCTTAGTGCGCACCTGCACTATGATAGAATACTTGAGCCCAACTTTCAGCTCCCTAGCTTCTACGGTTTTGGCTGTGGGCTGTTGACGCGGTTTCATTTTGTGCCTAATTGCCGCCCCCATAATTCAGCCTCCAAGACAAGTTTCAAAATTCGAGTATGCAGTTTTATTTATATTCTTTTATGGATTTTGGAAACCTAATATTAGGTCGATTATTCAATCGAAATGTGGATTTTACCAACAAATTTTGCAGCTCCTTTTCCACTCTTTGGAGCTCCGAATTTTTCAAATCCCCATCTTAGTGCGCACCTGCACTATGATAGAATACTTGAGCCCAACTTTCAGCTCCCTAGCTTCTACGGTTTTGGCTGTGGGCTGTTACCGCGGTTTCATTTTGTGCCTACTTGACGCCCCATAATTCAGCCTCCAAGGCAAGTTTCAAAGTTACGCGGTATGCAGTTTTATTTATATTCTTTTATTGATTTTGGAAACCTAATATTAGGTCGATTATTCAATCGAAATGTGGATTTTACCCACAAATTTTGCAGCTCCTTTTCCACTCTTTGGAGCCCGAATTTTTCAAATCCCCATCTCTTAGTGCGCACCTGCACTATGATAGAATACTTGAGCCCAACTTTCAGCTCCCTAGCTTCTACGGTTTTGGGCTGTGGGCTGTTGACGCTGGTTCCTTTTATGCCTAATTGACGCCCATAATTCAGTCTCCACGACAAGATTCAAAATTCGCCGGTTGCAGTTTTATTTATATTCTTTTATGGATTTTGGAAACCTAATATTAGGTCGATTATTCAATCGAAATGTGGATTTTACCCAACAAATTTTGCAGCTCGCTTTCCCCTCTTTGGAGCCCGAATTTTTCAAATCCCCATCTTAGTGCGCACCTGCACTATGATAGAATACTTGAGCCCAACTTTCAGCTCCCTAGCTTCTACGGTTTGGGCTGTGGGCTGTTACCGCGGTTTCATTTTGTGCCTAATTGCCGCCCCCATAATTCAGCCTCCAAGACAAGTATCAAAATTCGAGTATGCAGTTTTAGTTATATTCTTTTATGGATTTTGGAAACCTAATATTAGGTCCCCTCTTTGGAACTCGAATTTTTCAATACTCATCTTAGTGCACATCTACACTATGATTGAATACTTGAGCCCAACTTTCAGCTCCCTAGCTTCTACGGTTTGGGCTGTGGGCTGTTACCGCGGTTTCATTTTGTGCCTAATTGCCGCCCCCATAATTCAGCCTCCAAGACAAGTTTCAAAGTTACGCGGTATGCAGTTTTATTTATATTCTTTTATGGATTTTGGAAACCTAATATTAGGGTCGATTATTCAATCGAAATGTGGATTTTACCAACAAATTTTGCAGCTCCTTTTCCCACTCTTTGGAAGCTCCGAATTTTTCAAATCCCTGATCTTAGTGCGCACATCTACACTATGATAGAATACTTGAGCCCAACTTTCAGCTCCCTAGCTTCTACGGTTTTGGCTGTGGGCTGTTGACGCGGTTTCATTTTGTGCCTAATTGCCACCCCATAATTCAGCCTCCAAGACAAGTTTCAAAATTCGAGTATGCAGTTTTATTTATATTCTTTTATGGATTTTGGAAACCTAATATTAGGTCGATTATTCAATCGAAATGTGGATTTAACCAACAAATTTTGCAGCTCCTTTTCCACTCTTTGGAGCTCGAATTTTTCAAATCCTTATCTTAGTGCGCACCTGTACTATGATAGAATACTTGAGCCCAACTTTCAGCTCCCTAGCTCTACTGGTTTTGGCTGTGGGCTGTTGACGCGGTTTCCTTTTATGCCTAATTGACGCCCCATAATTCAGTCTCCACGATAAGATTCCAAATTCGCGGTTGCAGTTTTATTTATATTCTTTATGGATTTTGGAAACCTAATATTAGGGTCGATTATTCAATCGAAATGTGATTGTACCAACAAATTTTGCAGCTCCTTTTCCACTCTTTGGAGCCCGAATTTTTCAAATCCCCTTCTTAGTGCGCACCTGCACTATGATAGAATACTTGAGCCCAACTTTCAGCTCCCTAGCTTCTACGGTTTTGGCTGTGGGCTGTTGACGCGGTTTCCTTTTGTGCCTAATTGACGCCCATAATTCAGTCTCCACGATAAGATTCAAAATTCGCGGTTGCAGTTTTATTTATATTCTTTATGGATTTTGGAAAACCTAATATTAGGTCGATTATTCAATCGAAATGTGGATTTTACCAACAAATTTTGCAGCTCCTTTTCCACTCTTTGGAGCCTCGAATTTTTCAAATCCCCATCTTAGTGCGCACCTGCCACTATGATAGAATACTTGAGCCCAACTTTCAGCTCCCTAGCTTCTACGGTTTGGGCTGTGGGCTGTTACCGCGGTTTCATTTTGTGCCTACTTGACGCCCCATAATTCAGCCTCCAAGGCAAGTTTCAAGTTACCGGGTATGCAGTTTTATTTATATTCTTTTATTGATTTTGGAAACCTAATATTAGGTCGATTATTCAATCGAAATGTGGATTTTACCCACAAATTTTGCAGCTCCTTTTCCACTCTTTGGACCCGAATTTTTCAAATCCCATCTTAGTGCGCACTGCACTAATGATTAGAATACTTGAGCCCACTTTCAGCTCCCTAGCTTCTTACGGTTTTGGCTGGGGCTGTTGACCGCGGTTTCCTTTTATTGCCTACTTGACACACCATAATTCAGTCTCCACGACAAGTTTCAAAATTCGCGGTTGCAGTTTATTTATATTCTTTTATGGATTTTGGAAACCTAAATTAGGTCGATTATTCAATCGAAATGTGGATTTACCAACAATTTTGCAGCTCCTTTTTCCCCCCTTTGGAGCTCGAATTTTCAATCCCCTCTTAGTGCGCACCTGCACTATTGATAGAATACTTGAGCCCAACTTTCAGCTCCCTAGCTTCTACGGTTTTGGATGTGGGCTGTTGACGCGGTTTCCTTTTATGCCTATTGACGCCCCCATAATTCAGTCTCCACGATAATATTCAAAATTCGCGGTACAGTTTATTTATATTCTTTTATGGATTTTGGAAACCTAATATTAGGTCGATTATTCAATCGGAAATGTGGATTTTACCAACAAATTTTGCAGCTCCTTTTCCACTCTTTGGAGCCCGAATTTTTCAAATCCCCTTCTTAGTGCGCACCTGCCACTATGATAGAATACTTGAGCCCAACTTTCAGCTCCCTAGCTTCTACGGTTTTGGCTGTGGGCTGTTGACGCGGTTTCCTTTTGTGCCTAATTGGACGGCCCATAATTCAGTCTCCACGATAAGATTCAAAATTCGCGGTTGCAGTTTTATTTTATTCTTTTATGGATTTTGGAAACCTAATATTAGGTCGATTATTCAATCGAAATGTGGATTTTACCAACAAATTTTGCAGCTCCTTTTCCACTCTTTGGAGCTCGAATTTTTCAAATCCCCTTCTTAGTGCGCACCTTGCACTATGATAGAATACTTGAGCCCAACTTTCAGCTCCCTAGCTTCTACGGTTTTGGCTGTGGGCTGTTGACGCGGTTTCCTTTTGTGCCTAATTGACGGCCCCATAATTCAGTCTCCACGATAAGATTCAAAGTTCGCGGTTGCAGTTTTATTTATATTCTTTTATGGATTTTGGAAACCTAATATAATGGTCGATTATTCAATCGAAATGTGGATTTACCAACAAATTTTGCAGCTTCCTTTTCCACTCTTTGGAGCCCGAAATTTTTCAAATCCCCTCTCTTAGTGCGCACCTGCACTATGATAGAATACTTTGAAGCCCAACTTTCAGCTCCCTAGCTTCTACGGTTTTGGCTGTGGGCTGTTGACGCGGTTTCATTTTGTGCCTAATTGCCGCCCCCATAATTCAGCCTCCAAGGCAAGTTTCAAGTTACCGGGTATGCAGTTTTATTTATATTCTTTTATGGATTTTGGAAACCTAATATTAGGTCCCCCTCTTTGGAACTCGAATTTTTCAATACTCATCTTAGTGCACATCTACACTATGATTGAATACTTGAGCCCAACTTTCAGCTCCCTAGCTTCTACGGTTTGGGCTGTGGGCTGTTGACGCGGTTTCATTTTGTGCCTAATTGCCGCCCCCATAATTCAGCCTCCAAGGCAAGTTTCAAGTTACCGGGTATGCAGTTTTATTTATATTCTTTTATGGATTTTGGAAACCTAATATTAGGTCGATTATTCAATCGAAATGTGGATTTTACCAACAAATTTTTGCAGCTCCTTTTCCACTCTTTGGAGCCCGAATTTTTCAAATCCCCATCTCTTAGTGCGCACCTGCACTATGATAGAATACTTGAGCCCAACTTTCAGCTCCCTAGCTTCTACGGTTTTGGCTGTGGGCTGTTGACCGCGGTTTCATTTTGTGCCTAATTGCGCACCCATAATTCAGCCTCCAAGACAAGTTTCAAAATTCGAGGTATGCAGTTTTATTTATATTCTTTTATGGATTTTGGAAACCTAATATTAGGTCGATTATTCAATCGAAATGTGGATTTTACCAACAAATTTTGCAGCTTCGCTTTTCCACCCCTGTGGAGCTTCGAATTTTTTCAAATCCCCATCTTAGTGCGCACCTGTACTATGATAGAATACTTGAGCCCAACTTTCATCAGCTCCCTAGCTTCTACGGTTTTGGCTGTGGGGATTTTGACGCGGTTCCTTTATGCCTAATTGACGCCCCATAATTCAGTCTCCACGATAAGATTCAAATTCGCGGTTGCAGTTTTATTTATATTCTTTTATGGATTTTGGAAACCTAATATAGGTCGATTATTCCATCGAAATGTGGATTTTAACCAACAAATTTTGCAGGCTCCTTTCCACTCTGTGGAGCCCGAATTTTTCAAATCCCCTTCTTAGTGCGCACCTGCACTATGCTAGAATACTTGAGCCAACTTTCAGCTCCCTAGCTTCTACGTTTTGCTGTGGGCTGTTGACGCGGTTTCCTTTTGTGCCTAATTGACGGCCCATAATTCAGTCTCCACGATAAGATTCTCAAAATTCGCGGTTGCAGTTTTATTTATATTCTTTTATGGATTTGGAAACCTAATATTAGGTCGATTATTCAATCGAAATGTGGATTTTACCAACAAATTTTGCAGCTCCTTTTCCCCCCTTTTGGAGCTCGAATTTTTCAATCCCCTATCTCTAGTGCGCACCTGCACGATGATAGCATACTTGAGCCCAACTTTCAGCTCCCTAGCTTCTACGGTTTTGGCTGTGGGCTGTGACGCGGTTTCATTTTGTGCCTAATTGACTGCCCATAATTCAGTCTCCACGATAAGATTCAAAATTCGCGGTTGCAGTTTATTATATTCTTTTATGGATTTTTGGAAAACCTAAATTAGGTCGATTATTCATCGAAATGTGGATTTTACCAACAACTTTTGCAGCTCCTTTTCCACTCTTTGGAGCTCGAATTTTTCAAATCCCCATCTCCTTATAGTGCGCACCTGCATATGATAGAATACTTGAGCCCAACTTTTCAGCTCCCTAGCTTCTACGGTTTTGGTGGTGGGCTGTTGACGCGGTTTCCTTTTGTGCCTAATTGCCGCCCCCATATATTCAGTCTCCACGCAAATTTCAAAATCCGGTATGCAGTTTTATTTATATTCTTTTATGATTTTGGAAACCTAATATTAGGTCGATTATTCAATCGAAATGTGGATTTTACCAACAAATTTTGCAGCTCCTTTTCCACTCCCCCTGGGAGCTCGAATTTTTCAAATCCCCATCTTCTTGCGCACCTGCACTATGATAGAATACTTGAGCCCAACTTTCAGCTCCCTAGCTTCTACGGTTTGGGCTGTGGGCTGTTGACGCGGTTTCATTTTGTGCCTAATTGACGGCCCATAATTCAGTCTCCACGGCAAGATTCAAATTCCGGGTTGCAGTTTTATTTATATTCTTTTATTGATTTTGGAAACCTAATATTAGGTCGATTATTCAATCGAAATGTGGATTTTACCCAAAATTTTGCAGCTCCTTTTCCACTCTTTGGAGCCGAATTTTTCAAATCCCCATCTTAGTGCGCACCTGCACTATGATAGAATACTTGAGCCCAACTTTCAGCTCCCTAGCTTCTACGGTTTGGGCTGTGGGCTGTTGACGCGGTTTCCTTTTGTGCCTAATTGACGGCCCATAATTCAGTCTCCACGATAAGATTCAAAATTCGCGGTTGCAGTTTTATTTATATTCTTTTATGGATTTTGGAAACCTAATATTAGGTCGATTATTCAATCGAAATGTGGATTTTACCAACAAATTTTGCAGCTCCTTTTCCACTCTTTGGAGCTCGAATTTTTCAAATCCCCATCTTAGTGCGCACCTGCACTATGATAGAATACTTGAGCCCAACTTTCAGCTCCCTAGCTTCTACGGTTTGGGCTGTGGGCTGTTGACGCGGTTTCATTTTGTGCCTAATTGCCGCCCCATAATTCAGCCTCCAAGACAAGTTTCAAAATTCGAGTATGCAGTTTTATTTATATTCTTTTATGGATTTTGGAAACCTAATATTAGGTCCCCTCTTTGGAACTCGAATTTTTCAATACTCATCTTAGTGCACATCTACACTATGATAGAATACTTGAGCCCAACTTTCAGCTCCCTAGCTTCTACGGTTTGGGCTGTGGGCTGTTGACGCGGTTTCCTTTTGTGCCTAATTGACGCCCCATAATTCAGTCTCCACGACAAGATTCAAAATTCCCGGTTGCAGTTTTATTTATATTCTTTTATGGATTTTGGAAACCTAATATTAGGTCGATTATTCAATCGAAATGTGGATTTTACCAACAAATTTTGCAGCTCCTTTCCACTCTTTGGAGCCCGAATTTTTCAATCCCCATCTTAGTGCGCACCTGCACTATGATAGAATACTTGAGCCCAACTTTCAGCTCCCTAGCTTCTACGGTTTTGGCTGTGGGCTGTTGACGCGGTTTCCTTTTGTGCCTAATTGACGCTATATTCAGCCTCCAAGATAAGTTTCAAAATTCGAGTATGCAGTTTTATTTATATTCTTTTATGGATTTTGGAAACCTAATATTAGGTCGATTATTCAATCGAAATGTGGATTTTACAACAAATTTTGCAGCTCCTTTTCCACTCTTTGGAGCTCGAATTTTTTCAAATCCCCATTCTTAGTGGCGCACCTGCTATGATAGAATACTTGAGCCCAACTTTCAGCTCCCTAGCTTCTACGGTTTTGGCTGTGGGCTGTTGACGCGGTTTCCTTTTGTGCCTAATTGACGCCCCATAATTCAGTCTCCACGATAAGATTCAAATTCGCGGTTGCAGTTTTATTTATATTCTTTTATGGATTTTGGAAACCTAATATTAGGTCGATTATTCAATCGAAATGTGGATTTTACCAACAAATTTTGCAGCTCCTTTTTCCACTCTTTGGAGCTCGAATTTTTCAAATCCCCTTCTTAGTGCGCACCTGCACTATGATAGAATACTTGAGCCCAACTTTCAGCTCCCTAGCTTCTACGGTTTTGGCTGTGGGCTGTTGACGCGGTTTCCTTTTGTGCCTAATTGACGCCCCATAATTCAGTCTCCACGATAAGATTTCAAAATTCGCGGTTGCAGTTTTATTTATATTCTTTTATGGATTTTGGAAACCTAATATTAGGTCGATTATTCAATCGAAATGTGGATTTTACCAACAAATTTTGCAGCTCCTTTTCCACTCTTTGGAGCTCGAATTTTTCAAATCCCCTTCTTAGTGCGCACCTGCACTATGATAGAATACTTGAGCCCAACTTTCAGCTCCCTAGCTTCTTCTACGGTTTTGGCTGTGGGCTGTTGACGCGGTTTCCTTTTTGCCTAATTGACGGCCCATAATTCAGTCTCCACGATAAATTCAAAATTCGCGGTTGCAGTTTTATTTATATTCTTTTATGGATTTTGGAAACCTAATATTAGGTCGATTATTCAATCGAAATGTGGATTTTACCAACAAATTTTGCAGCTCCTTTTCCACTCTTTGGAGCCCGAATTTTTCAAATCCCCATCTTAGTGCGCACCTGCACTATGATAGAATACTTGAGCCCAACTTTCAGCTCCCTAGCTTCTACGGTTTTGGCTGTGGGCTGTTGACGCGGTTTCCTTTTGTGCCTAATTGACGCCCCCATAATTCAGCCTCCACGCAAGTTTCAAAATTCCGGGTATGCAGTTTTATTTATATTCTTTTATGGATTTTGGAAACCTAATATTAGGTCGATTATTCAATCGAAATGTGGATTTTACCAACAAATTTTGCAGCCTTTTCCCCTCTTTGGAGCTCGAATTTTTCAAATCCCCATCTTAGTGCGCACCTGCACTATGATAGAATACTTGAGCCCAACTTTCAGCTCCCTAGCTTCTACGGTTTTGGCTGTGGGCTGTTGACGCGGTTTCATTTTGTGCCTAATTGACGCCCCATAATTTTAATATTCTTTTATGGATTTTGGAAACCTAATATTAGGTCGATTATTCAATCGAAATGTGGATTTTACCAACAAATTTTGCAGCTCCTTTTCCACTCTTTGGAGCTCGAATTTTTCAAATCCCCATCTTAGTGCGCACCTGCACTATGATAGAATACTTGAGCCCAACTTTCAGCTCCCTAGCTTCTACGGTTTGGCTGTGGGCTGTTGACGCGGTTTCCTTTTGTGCCTAATTGACGCCCATAATTCAGTCTCCACGATAAGATTCAAAATTCGCGGTTGCAGTTTTATTTATATTCTTTTATGGATTTTGGAAACCTAATATTAGGTCGATTATTCAATCGAAATGTGGATTTTACCAACAAATTTTGCAGCTCCTTTTCCACTCTTTGGAGCTCGAATTTTTCAAATCCCCATCTCTAGTGCGCACCTGCACTTATGATAGAATACTTGAGCCCAACTTTCAGCTCCCTAGCTTCTACGGTTTTGGCTGTGGGCTGTTGACGCGGTTTCATTTTGTGCCTAATTGCCGCCCCCATAATTCAGCTCCAAGGCAAGTTTCAAGGTACCGGGTATGCATTTTATTATATTCTTTTATGGATTTCCACTCTTTGGAGCTCGAATTTTTCAAATCCCCATCTTCTTGCGCACCTGCACTATGATAGAATACTTGAGCCCAACTTTCAGCTCCCTAGCTTCTACGGTTTGGGCTGTGGGCTGTTGACGCGGTTTCCTTTTGTGCCTAATTGACGCCCCATAATTCAGCCTCCACGCAAGTTTCAAGTTCCGGTATGCAGTTTTATTTATATTCTTTTATGGATTTTGGAAACCTAATATTAGGTCGATTATTCAATCGAAATGTGGATTTTACCAACAAATTTTGCAGCTCCTTTTCCACTCTTTGGAGCCCGAATTTTTCAAATCCCCATCTTAGTGCGCACCTGCACTATGATAGAATACTTGAGCCCAACTTTCAGCTCCCTAGCTTCTACGGTTTTGGCTGTGGGCTGTTGACGCGGTTTCATTTTTGTGCCTAATTGACGCCCCATAATTCATCCTCCAAGACAAGTTTTCAATTCCGGTTGCAGTTTTAATTTTAATTCTTTTTATGGATTTTGGAAACCTAATATTAGGTCCCCTCTTTGGAACTCGAATTTTTCAAATCCCCATCTTAGTGCGCACCTGCACTATGATAGAATACTTGAGCCCAACTTTCAGCTCCCTAGCTTCTACGGTTTTGGCTGTGGGCTGTTGACGCGGTTTCCTTTTGTGCCTAATTGACGCCCCATAATTCAGCCTCCAAGGCATTTCAGTTCACGCGGGTTGCAGTTTTATTTATATTCTTTTATGGATTTTGGAAACCTAATATTAGGTCGATTATTCAATCGAAATGTGGATTTTACCAACAAATTTTGCAGCTCCTTTTCCACTCTTTGGAGCCCGAATTTTTCAAATCCCCATTCTTAGTGCGCACCTGCACTATGATAGAATACTTGAGCCCAACTTTCAGCTCCCTAGCTTCTACGGTTTTGGCTGTGGGCTGTTGACGCGGTTTCCTTTTGTGCCTAATTGACGGCCCATAATTCAGTCTCCACGATAAGATTCAAAATTCGCGGTTGCAGTTTTATTTATATTCTTTTATGGATTTTGGAAACCTAATATTAGGTCGATTATTCAATCGAAATGTGGATTTTACCAACAAATTTTGCAGCTCCTTTTCCACTCTTTGGAGCCCGAATTTTTCAAATCCCCATCTTAGTGCGCACCTGCACTATGATAGAATACTTGAGCCCAACTTTCAGCTCCCTAGCTCTCTACGGTTTGGGCTGTGGGCTGTTGACGCGGTTTCCTTTTGTGCCTAATTGACGCCCCATAATTCAGCCTCCAGACAAGTTTCAAAATTCGAGTATGCAGTTTTATTTATATTCTTTTTTATGGATTATTTGTGGGAAACCTCAAATTTTCCCCATCTTTGGAACTCGAATTTTTCAAATCCCTCATCTTAGTGCGCACCTGCACTATGATAGAATACTTGAGCCCAACTTTCAGCTCCCTAGCTTCTACGGTTTGGGCTGTGGGCTGTTGACGCGGTTTCCATTTTGTGCCTAATTGACGCCCCCATAATTCAGCCTCCAAGCAAGTTTCAAATTCCGGTTGCAGTTTTATTTATATTCTTTTATGGATTTTGGAAACCTAATATTAGGTCGATTATTCAATCGAAATGTGGATTTTACCAACAAATTTTGCAGCTCCTTTTCCCACTCTTTGGAGCTCGAATTTTTCAAATCCCCATCTCTTAGTGCGCACCTGCACTATGATAGAATACTTGAGCCCAACTTTCAGCTCCCTAGCTTCTACGGTTTGGCTGTGGGCTGTTGACGCGGTTTCCTTTTGTGCCTAATTGACGCCCCATAATTCAGTCTCCACGATAAGATTCAAATTCGCGGTTGCAGTTTTATTTATATTCTTTTATGGATTTTGGAAACCTAATATTAGGTCGATTATTCAATCGAAATGTGGATTTTACCAACAAATTTTGCAGCTCCTTTCCACTCTTGGAGCCCGAATTTTTCAAATCCCTTCTTAGTGCGCACCTGCACTATGATAGAATACTTGAGCCCAACTTTCAGCTCCCTAGCTTCTACGGTTTTGGCTGTGGGCTGTTGACGCGGTTTCCTTTTGTGCCTAATTGACGCCCCATAATTCAGTCTCCACGATAAGATTCAAATTCCGGTTGCAGTTTTATTTATATTCTTTTATGGATTTTGGAAACCTAATATTAGGTCGATTATTCAATCGAAATGTGGATTTTACCAACAAATTTTGCAGCTCCTTTTCCACTCTTTGGAGCTCGAATTTTTCAAATCCCCTTCTTAGTGCGCACCTGCACTATGATAGAATACTTGAGCCCAACTTTCAGCTCCCTAGCTTCTACGGTTTGGCTGTGGGCTGTTGACGCGGTTTCCTTTTGTGCCTAATTGACGGCCCATAATTCAGTCTCCACGATAAGATTCAAAATTCGCGGTTGCAGTTTTATTTATATTCTTTTATGGATTTTGGAAACCTAATATTAGGTCGATTATTCAATCGAAATGTGGATTTTACCAACAAATTTTGCAGCTCCTTTTCCACTCTTTGGAGCCCGAATTTTTCAAATCCCATCTCTTAGTGCGCACCTGCACTATGATAGAATACTTGAGCCCAACTTTCAGCTCCCTAGCTTCTACGGTTTTTGGCTGTGGGCTGTTGACGCGGTTTCCTTTTGTGCCTAATTGACGCCCCCATAATTCAGCCTCCACGACAAGTTTCAAAATTCGGGTATGCAGTTTTATTTATATCTTTTATGGATTTTGGAAACCTAATATTAGGTCGATTATTCAATCGAAATGTGGATTTTACCAACAAATTTTGCAGCTCCTTTTCCACTCTTTGGAGCCCGAATTTTTTCAAATCCCCATCTTAGTGCGCACCTGCACTATGATAGAATACTTGAGCCCAACTTTCAGCTCCCTAGCTTCTACGGTTTGGCTGTGGGCTGTTGACGCGGTTTCATTTTGTGCCTAATTGCGCCCCCAAATTCAGCCTCCAAGGCAGTTTCAAATTCCGGGTATGCAGTTTTATTTATATTCTTTTATGGATTTTGGAAACCTAATATTAGGTCGATTATTCAATCGAAATGTGGATTTTACCAACAAATTTTGCAGCTCCTTTTCACTCTTTGGAGCCCGAATTTTTCAAATCCCATCTTAGTGCGCACCTGCACTATGATAGAATACTTGAGCCCAACTTTCAGCTCCCT
>NW_022060776.1:0-12500 GCF_003285725.1 Scaptodrosophila lebanonensis
TATATTTATGAGATGATGTTGTGGTGTTTCATTTCATATATATATTGTTGTATTATATGCTCTTAATATTATGAATATATGAATATATATATCCAATAATATACCATATGCTTTAAATATTTTGTATATTAAACAAAATATTTATTAAGCAACTTAATTAGCATAGTCTACAACCCTCAACCATATGTAGTCCAAGCAGCACTTCAAAATTAATTAAAGTATCATAACACATGACTTGCGATAATGCGTTCAAAACTGTTCGATGTTCATGTGTTCCCTGCAGTTCACACGATGACGCACAGTTTGCTGCTTTCTTCAATCCGACCCTGAGCCGAGTGATCCACCGCTTAGAGTTTTATATTGATTTTTGTTGTTTTATATGTCATATATGATTTTATGAAAGAAATTAAAAATACAGGAACCATTTTAGTGGCATATATCGAATTCCTTCAATAAATTGGATTTAGACCTAAATCATGCTGCGTAATGACTTAGTTTAATGTATAATCAGTTTTTTTGTAGCATATATAATTTTATATGTGTGGATTTGAATATTTTTCAATCGATTATAGTTAAACATTAACCTGGGCATTTCACACACACAAGTAGTAATGGTGAAAAATAGGGTACCACATTGTGTTAATTTAGGTGTGTATTATTGGCAATGTTTTTTTCCAGTGGTATGCAAACTTAGTAAATTATAATGAAGCAATACAAGTATTTAGCAATACTATAGTTTAAATCAAAACATATATATATGTATTGATTGATTTGATTGACCTTTCTATATACAATATTTGGCTAAAGGACTTAGTTTATATAATCAGTTTTTTGTAGGCATATATAATAATATGTGGATTATTTTCATCGATTATATTAAAGCATTACCTGGGCATTCTCACACACGTCTGCGTGAAAATAGGTACAACACTTATTTACTTTAGGTCATATATGTTGTGTGTAAAATTTTATATTTTACACATTTTATATGTATATAGTGTATGTATGGCAATATATGTGTGTGTATATGGTAGTATTATATATATTTGGTATTATCAATATTTATTGAATAATACCTTTGTATCATTAATTTTGATATTAAATATCACAATAATGATCCTTCCGCAGGTTCACCTACGGAAACCTTGTTACGGACTTTTACTTCCTCTAATAATCAAGTTCGGTCAACTTTTGCGAAACAACCGTAACACACGAGGCGTCACAGTGATCACGTCCGGAGACCTCACTAAATAATTCAATCGGTAGTAGCGACGGGCGGGTGTGTACAAAGGGCAGGGACGTAATCAATGCGAGTTAATGACTCACACTTACTGGGAATTCCAAGTTCATATGAACAGTTTCAGTTCACAATCCCAAGCATGAAAGTGGTTCAGCGGTTTACCCGGACCTCTCGGTCTAGGAAATACACGTTGATACTTTCATTGTAGCGCGCGTGCAGCCCAGGACATCTAAGGGCATCACAGACCTGTTATTGCTCAATCTCATTATTGCTAGACGCAATTTGTCCATTTAAGAAGCTAGTGTCCTTATAATGGGACAAACCAACAGGTACGGCTCCACTTATATAAACACATTCAATCATGATAAACATTTTACTATCCACCATGAATTGAAGGCTATATAAGCTTCAACACCATAATCCTGAAGATATCTATTTAATATATTTGAGTCTCGTTCGTTATCGGAATTAACCAGACAAATCACTCCACGAACTAAGAACGGCCATGCACCACCACCCATAGATTCGAGAAAGAGCTATCAATCTGTCTTACACGCTTATGTTCGGACCTGGTAAGTTTTCCCGTGTTGAGTCAAATTAAGCCGCAGGCTCCACTCCTGGTGGTGCCCTTCCGTCAATTCCTTAAGTTTCAGCTTTGCAACCATACTTCCCCCGGAGCCCAAAAGCTTTGGTTTCCCGGGAAGCGACTGAGAGAGCCATAAAAGTAGCTACACCCAATTGCTAGCTGGCATCGTTTATGGTTAGAACTAGGGCGGTATCTGATCGCCTTCGAACCTCTAACTTTCGTTCTTGATTAATGAAAACATCTTTGGCAAATGCTTTCGCTTAAGTTAGTCTTACGACGGTCCAAGAATTTCACCTCTCGCGTCGTAATACTAATGCCCCCAAACTGCTTCTATTAATCATTACCTCTTGTTCTAAAAACCAATGAAAGTAGAACAGAGGTCTTATTTCATTATCCCATGCACAGAATATTCAGGCATTTGAAGCCTGCTTTAAGCACTCTAATTTGTTCAAAGTAATTGTACCGGCCCACAATAACACTCGATGAAGAGCACTAATGCAGGTTTTAAATAGGAGGTATATATAAAAAAATAACAAGTATCTTTATATATATATAAGAACTCCACCGGTAATACGCTTCCATACATAAAGGTATAGTACTAACTACAATTGTATGTTGTACTACCCGTATGAAGCACAAGTTCAACTACGAACGTTTTAACCGCAACAACTTTAATATACGCTATTGGAGCTGGAATTACCGCGGCTGCTGGCACCAGACTTGCCCTCCAATTGGTCCTTGTTAAAGGATTTAAAGTGTACTCATTCCAATTACAGGGCCTCGGATATGAGTCCTGTATTGTTATTTTTCGTCACTACCTCCCCGAGCTGGGAGTGGGTAATTTACGCGCCTGCTGCCTTCCTTAGATGTGGTAGCCGTTTCTCAGGCTCCCTCTCCGGAATCGAACCCTGATTCCCCGTTACCCGTTGCAACCATGGTAGTCCTAAATACTACCATCAAAAGTTGATAGGGCAGACATTTGAAAGATCTGTCGTCGGTACAAGACCATACGATCTGCATGTTATCTAGAGTTCAACCAATATAACGATCTTGCGACCGCTTGGTTTTTGTCTAATAAAAGCACACGTTCCAAAAGGTCCGTGTTTTAATTGCATGTATTAGCTCTAGAATTACCACAGTTATCCAAGTAACTGTTAACGATCAAAGGAACCATAACTGATATAATGAGCCTTTTGCGGTTTCACTGTTAATTCGTGTGTACTTAGACATGCATGGCTTAATCTTTGAGACAAGCATATAACTACTGGCAGGATCAACCAGAATAATGTTATTTTATATATAATTTGTGTTTTGCTTTTTAAGCTTTTGTTTGTTTGGGCGGAACAAAATCTTGTATATATATTATATATACTTTTTGTGTACTGTGTACATTTTTGCATAATAATGCTTTTTGCCAGGGCGGCGACGGGCGGATTTATTTGTACATATAGTAGTGTGTGTTTTTCTTCATTTGCTTTTGTATGGGCGGAAATATTTTGCATTATCAATATAATATATACTTCTTTGTATGTATTGTGTGGCAACATTTTTTTTTATAAAATTGGCAATTTAATAATATATTTTTGAATAAAAATATAATATACATATAGATTTTTTTTTGTCCAAATAAGTTCTATCCTTAACGTATATGGCCATCTTCTTATACGGCATTCATATTCGTCATTTTTATATTTAATAATATTATATAATGCTTTTTCATTTCAATAAACATATGTGTATCGGGTGTTTGGTCTCCATATATATTTTGGCATAATATTATTTTTGTTTGAATGTTTATATATTATTCCATTTTATTATAATATGCTTTTTATTACCAACGCTTTTTTAATAACACTTCGCTTATATATTTGTGTTATTTTATATATATTTAAGCATAATATTTTTATGCTTTTTATTTCAAGTAACATATATTTTATATGTTTTACTTGTATGTGTTGGTTATCCCCATTTTAAGTAAATTCATAAGCATTATTATTTTTCTTGGATATATATATATTATTCATTTTTAATAATATGCCTTTGATGTTTGGTAACATGTATTTTATGTGTGTAGTAACATATTTTTATAAAGCATTAATATTATTAATGTAGGATATATAATGAACATTTATTTTTATAGACTAATCTATAATAATATGTAACATTTCGTTCAAAAATATTTTTATATTTTCACTTTCTGAAAATATTTGTGTGCTTGTAACATTTATTTAGTATGAATTAAATAAATTAATTCATTTTGAATATGAAATTTATAATTTCATATATTATGTGTGTGTGTTATTATATATAACTCTACCCATCTTCACTCGCGATGAGCTAGGGTAGGAGAAATATACATACAACACATATAACACACTATTTTTTGCGTACATATTAAAAATATATACACAAATAATGTGTCTTTTTGTTTGTTTGTTCATTTTGTTATTTAACGCTATTTTATATAGCGCAAATACTTTTTTTTTATTAATAAGTCATAACAAGTTATAACTATTAATTTTTCATTTTATATAATAGCCTCCCCAATAACTATATATAAAATTTTACACATGTATAAATACATGTGTACTGTGTTTCTGTCTTTGTACACTATATTAATTGTGTATAATTTTTATACACCTATAGTATATCAAAAACTCATTAAGAACATAGTTCTTAATGTATCACACCAGACTAATTAACGATATAGGGGCAACCAGGTCGGACTTGTTTGGTTTTTCCTACTCCCAAATATCTTTTTCTGTATAGAGGGATTCTAACGACCAGTCGTAATGAACCATAAAAAGGAACAAACTGTCGATACGAAAGAACCATATACATAGTAAAAATTAACGATAGAAGTAAAATATTACAACTATCTTTATGTATATTACGCTACGAATATACAGGATTTATTTGAAATCATTGATTTCTCTTTGCCATATGAAGTAGTTTTGTGCCACTATTTCTTTATGTGACACCTTTTTTTCAAAATATACCACTAAATTATCAAGCCTTCTATTATAATAAAAAAAATATTTACTATAATAGAATCAAGCTTCTCCACTATATATTATTATACTGATGTGTCTATTTATTTATGTGTTGCTGCCATATTATAATTCGTCAACCGCATCTCTATAAGCACTATTATTTTAATGATGCCCCAGTTCATTAAATATTATATGAAGTAATTTTACTTCGTGCTGATGCTAACTCCATGAAGTAGTTTTGTGCCACTACTTCTTTATGTGACAACTTTTTTTCAAAATATACCACTAAATTATCAAGCCTTCTATTATAATAAAAAAATATTTACTATAATAGAATCAAGCTTCTCCACTATATATTATTATACTGATGTGTCTATTTATTTATATGTTGCTGCCATATTATAATTCGTCAACCGCATCTCTATAAGCACTATTATTTTAATGATGCCCCAGTTCATTAAATATTATATGAAGTAATTTTACTTCGTGCTGATGCTAACTCCATGAAGTAGTTTTGTGCCACTACTTCTATCTGCAGTAGCATTTTTTCAAAATGTACCACTAAATTCAACATGTATTTATGCACCTCCATAACCAAACATAAATACATTTATAGTGTGTTTATTACGAATAAACACACTATATTTATTTTAATACCTTGGGACACCATTTGTATATATGGGCTTACTTTAAATTCCACCAGACTTTAGTAAAACCCATATATATTATATGTATTTTATGCACCTCCAAACATAAATACATTTATAGTGTGTTTATTATGAATAAACACACTATATTTATTTTAATACCTTGGGACACCATTTTTATATATGGGCTTACTTTAAATTCAACCAGACTATAGTAAAACCCATATATATTCTATACTAAATGCATCTGCACTATTAATGCCGCCACTACATTAATTTATATGAAAAAGTAATTTTACTTCTTCGTGCAGAAGCACACTCCACAAGTATGTTTTGTGCCACTACTTCTATCTGCAGTAGCATTTTTTCAAAATGTACCACTAAATTCAACATGTATTTATGCACCTCCATAACCAAACATAAATACATTTATAGTGTGTTTATTACGAATAAACACACTATATTTATTTTAATACCTTGGGACACCATTTGTATATATGGGCTTACTTTAAATTCCACCAGACTTTAGTAAAACCCATATATATTATATGTATTTTATGCACCTCCAAACATAAATACATTTATAGTGTGTTTATTATGAATAAACACACTATATTTATTTTAATACCTTGGGACACCATTTTTATATATGGGCTTACTTTAAATTCAACCAGACTATAGTAAAACCCATATATATTCTATACTAAATGCATCTGCACTATTAATGCCGCCACTACATTAATTTATATGAAAAAGTAATTTTACTTCTTCGTGCAGAAGCACACTCCACAAGTATGTTTTGTGCCACTACTTCTATCTGCAGTAGCATTTTTTCAAAATGTACCACTAAATTCAACATGTATTTATGCACCTCCATAACCAAACATAAATACATTTATAGTGTGTTTATTACGAATAAACACACTATATTTATTTTAATACCTTGGGACACCATTTGTATATATGGGCTTACTTTAAATTCCACCAGACTTTAGTAAAACCCATATATATTATATGTATTTTATGCACCTCCAAACATAAATACATTTATAGTGTGTTTATTATGAATAAACACACTATATTTATTTTAATACCTTGGGACACCATTTTTATATATAGGCTTACTTTAAATTCAACCAGACTATAGTAAAACCCATATATATTCTATACTAAATGCATCTGCACTATTAATGCCGCCACTACATTAATTTATATGAAAAAGTAATTTTACTTCTTCGTGCAGAAGCACACTCCACAAGTATGTTTTGTGCCACTACTTCTATCTGCGGTAGCATTTTTTCAAAATGTACCACTAAATTCAACATGTATTTATGCACCTCCAAACCAAACATAAATACATTTATAGTGTGTTTATTTGGAATAAACACACTATATTTATTTTAACACATGGGTATCTTCATATATAGTGTGTTTATAATGAATAAACACACTATATTTTAATGCATAGGTTATTTCATATATAGTGTGTTTATTATGAATAAACACACTATATTTATTTTAATGCATGAGCTACTTCATATGTAGTGTGTTTATTTTGAATAAACACACTATATTTATTTTAACTATACAAATGCATGTTATTTTAGTAATACATTTCATATAAAATGCTACAGCATAAAGAAGTAGTGGCACAAAACACCTATATATACATGGTGTCTGTTGCTTGAACAAACACTTGTATATATTATGAAGGAAAATTTTTCTTCATGGTGCGAGAACACCACTGACTCTATAGGTGTTTTGTGCCACTATTTCTTTATGCGGTAGCATTTTATATAAAATATATGACTAAAATGACATTTACCTCTATAGGTTAAATACGTTTATAGTGTGTTTATTTGGAATAAACACACTGTATTTTAATGCATGGGTTACTTCATATATAGTGTGTTTATTATTAATAAACACACTATATTTATTTTAACACATGGGTTACTTCATATATAGTGTGTTTATAATGAATAAACACACTATATTTATTATAATACCATGTGATACATTTAAGAAACATTTGTATTCCTTAATAAATGCATACTTTGTATGTACATTTATATATATTTACACATGCCAATACTATAATATAGTAAAATTGGCGTGCGGGTGTGCTTGTTTGTAACATTTCTGATATACTATGTACACATTCCAAAGTGATACATAGAGTTATTATATACTTAAGACTTTTCGCATATGCTCAAGTCAAGGGCAAGTATATATTTACGCATGCCAATACTATAATATAGTAAAATTGGCGTGCGGGTGTGCTTGTTTGTAACATTTCTGATATACTATGTACACATTCCATAGTGATACATAGAGTTATTATATACTTAAGACTTTTCGCATATGCTCAAGTCAAGGGCAAGTATATATTTACACATGCCAATACTATAATATAGTAAAATTGGCGTGCGGGTGTGCTTGTTTGTAACATTTCTGATATACTACTATGTACACATTTCATAGTGATACATAGAGTTATTATATACTTAAGACTTTTCGCATATGCTCAAGTCAAGGGCAAGTATATATTTATGCATGCCAATACTATAATATAGTAAAATTGGCGTGCGGGTGTGCTTGTTTGTAACATTTCTGATATACTATGTACACATTCCATAGTGATACATAGAGTTATTATATATTTAAGACTTTTCGCATAAGCTCAAGTCAAGGGCAAGTATATATTTACACATGCCAATACTATAATATAGTAAAATTGGCGTGCGGGTGTGCTTGTTTGTAACATTTCTGATATACTATGTACACATTCCATAGTGATACATAGAGTTATTATATACTTAAGACTTTTCGCATATGCTCAAGTCAAGGGCAAGTATATATTTACACATGCCAATACTATAATATAGTAAAATTGGCGTGCGGGTGTGCTTGTTTGTAACATTTCTGATATACTTATGTACACATTTCATAGTGATACATATATACTTAAGACTTTTCGCATATGCTCCAAGGGGCAAGTATATATTGACTTGTATATATTATATATTTACACGAGCCAATACTATACTAGAATATAGTAATTGGCATGCGCGTTCTTGTTTATAACATTTCTGATACTCTATGTACACATTCCAAAGTGATATACATAGAGTTATTATATACTTAAGACTTTTCGCATGCTCAAAGAGACAAGTATATATTAATTTTATACATAGGGACACCATTATGTATAATATTTTGTAGTATATAGGTGGGTGGTTATAATATATATAGGTTAAATATATATAAAAAAAAAATAATAATAATTAATAATAATGGCAGGCCTTAATGAATACACACACCACCACCAACAGTGAGTGAAACACCGGCTACCATTATTGATGATTCTCGATTGACTCTATATATATATATATTATATATTATTATATATACTACATGCACAATGTACAAAACCATTGCGAAGTCGTATATTTTTATATATAAACATATTATATATATCGTCGAATCATCAAGCAAAGGATAAGCTTCAGTGGATCGCAGTATGGCAGCTGCTCAACCACTTACAACACCTTGCCCGTTACAAAAGTCGTTTACAATTGATTCTAGGCTTTGTCATTGTATTAAATAATGTTTTAATAAGTAACTAGCATTGGCACCAGGTGATCGAAGATCCTCCAAAGTTAACTATGTTACTCATAACATTGGCATCACATATTCATTGTCGTTTATAAATGCATATAAACTTTTAATGATTTAGAAGCCATACAATGCAAATTGCCCCATTTTTATCATTGCAGTCCAGCACGGATACGACCTTAGAGGCGTTCAGGCATAATCCAACGGACGTAGCGTCATACCACTGTTCGCTCGAACAAGTATTGTGCCATAGGTCCGTACCTGCGGTTCCTCTCGTACTACGCAGGAATGCTGTCGCAACAACGTTTTTGTCATTAGTAGGGTAAAACTAACCTGTCTCACGACGGTCTAAACCCAGCTCACGTTCCCTTGCATGGGTGAACAATCCAACGCTTGGTGAATTTTGCTTCACAATGATAGGAAGAGCCGACATCGAAGGATCAAAAAGCGACGTCGCTATGAACGCTTGGCCGCCACAAGCCAGTTATCCCTATGGTAACTTTTCTGACACCTCTTGTTAAAAACTCTTTAAACCAAAAGGATCGATAGGCCGAGCTTTTGCTGTCCCTGTGTGTACTGGACACCGAGATCAAGTCAGCTTTTGCCCTTTTGCTCTATGTGTGGTTTCTGTCCGCACTGAGCTGGCCTTGGGACACCTCCGTTATTATTTGAGAGATGTACCGCCCCAGTCAAACTCCCTACCTGGCAATGTCCTTGAATTGGATCATACCGGAGTAATTGGAGTTATACCAAATTCATAAATTGAAAATACACATAAATGCGCATCCTCTCATTATTAGAATTTGTTTGCAATTATATAACAAACTCATGATACTTTGATCAAGAAGCTTGCATCAAAACCCAATACCATAAGATATATAAAAATATATCCGTATAATGGCTAGGAAATGATACACGTTCCATTTAATCAAGTAAGTAAGGAAACAATAAGAGTAGTGGTATTTCATTGGCGATACTAAACCGAAATCTAATATCTCCCACTTATTCTACACCTCTTATGTCTCCTTACACTGCCAGATTAGAGTCAAGCTCAAAAGGGTCTTCTTTCCCCGCTAATTATTCCAAGCCCGTTCCCTTGGCTGTGGTTTCGCTAGATAGTAGATAGGGACAGTAGGAATCTCGTTAATCCATTCATGCGCGTCACTAATTAGATGACGAGGCATTTGGCTACCTTAAGAGAGTCATAGTTACTCCCGCCGTTGACCCGCGCTTACTTGAATTTCTTCACGTTGACATTCAGAGCACTGGGCAGAAATCACATTGTGTCAACACCCGCTAGGGCCATCACAATGCTTTGTTTTAATTAGACAGTCGGATTCCCCAAGTCCGTGCCAGTTCTGAATTGATTGTTAATTGATAATCGTTATAATTTAAAAGAGCTAAAACTGAAAGGTTTAACCCCTCCAGATTAGTATTCTTAAAAATTTTAGCAAGAAAGTTCCACAATTGGCTACGTAACTAACAATCCGGGGAACAAATGACGATCATTAAAAATAATCGAAATTCTATTTACCCAGAACGAGAACATAAACCATGTTATTGTTTCCCAATCAAGCCCGATTATCTCAATCTTCAGAGCCAATCCTTATCCCGAAGTTACGGATCTAATTTGCCGACTTCCCTTACCTACATTATTCCATCGACTAGAGACTCTTCACCTTGGAGACCAGCTGCGGATATTGGTACGGCCTGTTGAGAAGTTTGCGTGTCCCCACCATAAATTTTCAAGGTCCGAGGAGAAAATATCGACACAACAGTATATGTCATGCTCTTCTAGCCCATCTACCATATCTCTCTGCGAAAGACTTCCATGGTAGTACGGCTATAAAACAGAAAAGAAAACTCTTCCGATATCTCTCGACGGCTTCTTTATGGTCGTTCCTGTTGCCAGGATGAGCACAAGGCCCATATTTAATAACAAACGGATACTCAACAGGTTACGGAATTGGAACCGTATTCCCTTTCGTTCAAAATTATTCAAGTGTATCAATAATAATATGTATGTTGTGTATATATATATATATTTTTACTTGAAAATTTTCGGCTTTCGCCTTGAACTTAGGACCGACTAACTCGTGATCAACCACTGTTCACACGAAACCCTTCTCCACTTCAGTCCTCCAAGGTCTCATTCGATTATTTGCTACTACCACCAAGATCTGTACCAATGGCGGCTCCATGCAGGCTTACGCCAAACACTTCTACGCACACCATTGTACCTTCCTACTCACTAAAGTTTCAAAATTTATATTTTTATATAAATATGAATCATTTACTTTAGCGGTAATGTATAGGTATACAACTTAAGCGCCATCCATTTTAAGGGCTAGTTGCTTCGGCAGGTGAGTTGTTACACACTCCTTAGCGGATTACGACTTCCATGTCCACCGTCCTGCTGTTTTAAGCAACCAACGCCTTTCATGGTATCTGCATGAGTTGTTAATTTGGGCACCGTAACATTACGTTTGGTTCATCCCACAGCGCCAGTTCTGCTTACCAAAAGTGGCCCACTGGGCACATTATATCATAACCTTAAACTTCATTTCAAGAAAGTTAAGGTTCTTACCCATTTAAAGTTTGAGAATAGGTTAAGATCGTTTCGACCCTAAGGCCTCTAATCATTCGCTTTACCAGATAAGATTATTTTATGCAATATATAAATGCACCAGCTATCCTGAGGGAAACTTCGGAAGGAACCAGCTACTAGATGGTTCGATTGGTCTTTCGCCCCTATACTCAATTCTGACAATCGATTTGCACGTCAGAACTGTTTCGGTCTTCCATCAGGGTTTCCCCTGACTTCAACCTGATCAAGTATAGTTCACCATCTTTCGGGTCACAGCATATATGCTCAAGGTACGTTCCAGTTAGAGGTATAAATAATATAAATATTATTATACATAACTATATAGAGCGCCCCGGGATTGAATTAATAAACTATATAAAATAATTTAAAAACTAATCCCATTTGTATTGGTAGTCAAGTTAATTACGCCATTAGGTTTATAAAATAAATCCCAATGACTTGCATATATGTTAGACTCCTTGGTCCGTGTTTCAAGACGGGTCCCGAAGGTATCCTGAATCTTTCGCATTGTTAATCATACAAGTGCCTATAATAAATATAAATATCATAGATATAAATATCATTATATAATTTCGAAAAATTAACACACTGTATTTCATATCAATCTATCAGCACTTTATCAAATTTAATGACATTTATTCTATGTTATCAATGGGCAAGCCATAATAATTTGAATAAACTATAAGCCATATTTTATGATAAATTTTTGTATATGCTAATAGATTACAATGTCCTTATATGGGAAAAATGCACACTATTATTAATAATATTTATTAAATATTATAATTATAATGATGAATTTCCCATA